>NW_010329413.1:0-57359 GCF_000700745.2 Antrostomus carolinensis | reverse complement strand
TGGAGAAGGTGACAAGAGCTGAAACAAATCTGTTCATTACTGAAGATCCTTAACACTATTCATCAGACAAAACGTTTGTCTTCTGTGCCACATAAGAAAATGATATGGTAGAGGGTATATTGTTTTAGTTTACTTTATCTCCTGATACTTTTTAAAATTAAAGCATTGAGGGTAAATTGTGACTCAATGGATAATATTTAAGTTTTCTCATACCACAGACAGAAACTTTCCTCCAGAGTCAGTTACTGTAACAAATCTCACTTTTGTTAACCACTGTCAGTCTCATTTAGAAAAACAAAGACATTATTTTAAATTCTTACTCTTCAGCTTACAATATATCTCAAAATTCCCATGTATTAGACTTTTAAAAGGAGTAAAATTAGTGAACATGATAATTTATTATCCAAACCACTGTTTTATTTGTGAACCATGTGGGAAATGTCTATGTTAGTATAATCTTTAAATATAAAATAATTTTCATTGATTTTCCTTCTGATCACTCTCACATCCAGCACCCCCACTCTCAGTACATATGCAGAAACATGCATTTCTCCTGCTGCTGGTTCTGGGGGCTACACTTTGTTAAAGATAGGTTTGCTTTCTTTTCACATGGGAAAGTGCAGATAGAAAAGGAAAGGATGTTGCAAGAGAAGACTTTGTAAATAGGTAGTAGATAGCATGATGTGTTAACTGTAAGACATTGTGGTAACAGTCTTTGTAAAAAGAGAATCCTATGAACCTATTTTGCTCTTCTTTGAGCAAGAAGATATCATTGGCTGATGAGTACTAGAGACTAATAATTCTCCCTGGTCTTGGGAGGTTTACTTTCAGTATTTTAATACTGATGTTCAGAAAGGAAGGACAACCTTCCTTCCTTCCTTTCTGTGATTAAAAGGAGGTGTCTTCTCTTAATGTCCCTTGCAACTTAATAGATAAAAGATTTTTCTTTCAACCTTGTTTCACTAGTGGTTAATATGTATGGCACATCCTTAGCATTTGTTCTCTATGCCGAAGTAGAGAAATACTCAGAAAATTAAAAATTTCTGAAGACAAGAAAACTTCTGAAAGGTGAAAGAATCTGCAAGCTTATCTCATTTACCTGAATCTCTCACGAGTGTAAAATTTGGATGGATGTGTGAGGATTTTCTGGTGACATTCTAGCATAACCCGGTTTTGCTTAGACAGAAGTATCTGAGTGCTGGGCAAAAAACCCAAAAAATAATGTAAAAAGGAGGTAATACAAGCCATTGTTTTTGTTCGTGAACCTCAAAGAAGCTTGAAGTTTGGCCTGAATTTTGAATTAATGTTCAGGTTTTGATTTTCATTAAGTCAGACCAGTTAATCTAGTCTTAACAGCCCATTCCATATTTCCATATAAAAGACAAGACTTCTGAGGCATGCTCTCCCAACATTTACTCTGTATTTTGTCTGCCAGAGGGGCTGGAATAGTTAACTGTTCGTCTTTTTTAAAAAATTTTTATTTTTTATTGCTTCACTTTCTCCCTTCAGATAAAAAAGATTGGTACATCCTCTCTTCTTATTTCATATTCTTGGTCAGGCAATATACTGGATATAGTGTAAAACTGTAGGGTAATAGTCCAGGAAGGTATTTTGTTTCCTGAAAGTATGTGAGCAGTTAACTGTAAGAGATTCGGGAAGACTGCTTTGATACCTACCTGCAATAGGTGCTGGGAGTACTCAGTATTGTGAGTACGCTACAGGCACTGGCATCATTTGGGCTGGAAAATTATTACTGCTACCCCCAGTATATGGGTCAAAACAAAGTCTTCATCCAAGGGTCAGGGCTCTGGGTGGCAGAAGCAGGACTCTGTGAACTGGCCACAGAACTGGGACCGTTCTTTGGCCGGTCATATGTGGGACCCACATCTCCCTCTGTCCATTTTGATGAGGCAACTAACACCTGCCTCGAGGTGACATGGCAAGGGTGATGAACCCCTGCTCTTCTGGGAAGGTCGCTGTCTAAGAGAAACCAAACACAGACTCATGCACAAGGATAGCTGGCAGCATGAAGGTGCTGTGTGAGCAGAAGACAAGGAGTGAGGAATGGCTTCTTGCACAGAGCACACGTTGGGGCAGAGAAAACAAGGCCTCTGATCAGGGGTGCCCCTTGTACAAGCATCCTGAGGGCTTGTGGGTGTTTCACTTGGCTAGCAGCCAAACACAGCCTTTCACTCACTTCCTGCCCTCCCATGGGATAGGAAAGAGAATTGGAGGGGTAAGGATAAGGATACTCATAGGTTGAGATAAGAACTATTTAATAATTGAAATAAAATAAAACTTAAAATAATAATGAAATTAGAATAATAATGATAATTGTAATAAAATATGCAAATGAGTGAATAGCTCACCACCTGCCAACCAAGCCTGGCCCGTTCTCGGACAACAATCCTGGAGGAGTGACAATCCTGAAACTGAAACTGCAATCCTGGAAAAGCGAGAGCTCAGGTGAAAGCCAAGGAGAGCAAGAGAGGGAGAGACCCTCATGAATATACTGAACACGTTGCTATATGATATGGAATATCCTATTGGCATATCCAGATGCCAATGTAGCTTATTAATCTAAATATTCCTCACCCTACCTAGATCTTGCACTTGTAGACTAACAAAACATAAAGTCCTTCATCTTCCAGCAACAAATGAAAACATTGGTATGTTATCAACGTTTCTCTCATAACAAATCCCATGCTGAAAGCAAAATACAGTGCTATTCTAGCTACTAAAAAGAAATCTAGCTCTGTCTCGGATAAAAACTGGGACAGGGCTGCTCTGACATCCATGCCATCTTAAGCCTGTGCTCTGTTTTAATAACCTGACTCTATCTGGGCACCATCCTGGGAGCCTTTTGCAAGTATAACCAGGAAAAGCCTGTATATGTGCCAGAGTCAGATCTTGACAACGTGGGAGCACTTGCTGCATGGTTGAGATGACAAAACCTGCTTTCTGCAGCCAAACAGCTTGGGCTGGCTGAGTTCCTGCGGGGGCTGGAGTCTTGACAAGCAGGCTCAGGGATACTCCTTGGCTGCTGTAATTCAGGCACCCAGCAGATATTTCCAGTGAAAGAACCTGATTTAACATGGACATTACCTGCTAGAGCTGCACTAAGAAATGTCAGGAAAGATGACTTTTGGCTAATGTGATCAGTGACACTTGGTAAAGGGCAATGCAAGCTAGGGTAGGCAGGCTAATAGCTGTGATAGTGTAGCATGTATCCATGATTGCTTTTGCTAGTCTGGGAAAGGTATATACTTATTTATGCCAAGATAACAAATGGCTGAGCTCTCATTTCCTTTGCTGTTGGTCTCACTAAGATTGACCTGGCTTCCGTGCCTACTGCTGCCTGCAGATTTAGCTATGAAAAGTCAGATGACACAAGTTTGGATCTCAATGGTAATCAGAGCTCCCATACGAAGCACAAATATTTCAGACTTTTGTAATTAAACCAGGCTAAGAGAGCTTGGTGAGCAAACCATTTTTATTAGTATCATTAATTTGCTAGTTTTAAGAGGAAAAAATATGAAATGTGCTTTTTAATGTTTTAACTGCTTTCAGATATATTGCTGTAGGTACAAAGAAATGGTGGAATGAACAGCGACTAGAGCTAAGAGGGAGCTGGAAGCCATCTCAAGAGGTCATCTTAACCCAAAGCATCCCTGACAGGCATTTGTTTTATCTGTTCTTCAAGAACTTCAGTGAAAAGATAGCACTGCTTCCTATGGGAAACTTCTCCAGTCCTTCACTAACCTTACTATTAGAAAATTTCCCTTACTTCCTAATGCATTACTTCTCCTATCTACCAGGTGCACAAACAGAATAATCCCTTATTCTTTACAGGGTGCTTTTGCATTCCACATTTTATTTTCCTGACATCTTTTCTCTGAGCTCCATAACTCATTTTTTCCTTTATTCCCCCCCCGCCCCCCGCTTTTATTTTTTTTCTTTCTGATCGGGACACTGTTTTAGATCTCTAACCTTCTGATTCTCTTCAGTCTTCTCAGATCAAATCATCCATACTTTTCTAGAAATCCCATGCCTCAAACCAGATTCAGTATTCCAGCTGAGATCTTATGAATAGCAGGGTTAATTTCAGTGTCATAGATCATAACCTTGTTCATATACCTAAGGGTGATGTTAGGTTCTGTGAACTTTTTTGAATTCTATAATTTGCCACAATTAGTTAAAATTCACATTGTGACCCATTGCAGTCTTAAGAAAGTTTCTTGCAGAGTGAACACTTGTTCAGTTTTTCTCTGTCCTGTCTGGGGTATTCCTGCCTGCCTGAACTCTGTCTTGCACTTGAGCTTATTGAATTATACCTTTTTAATTCCAGACTGATTTTCCTTTTGGCAAAGATCACTTCGTATTCTGTTAGTGTTTTCTGGATTACTGCAGCCCCCCTCAGCTTTATGTCATCTGCAAATCTAGTAAGTGCACTCTATTCCATCACTGGGTCTATGAATGGAAGTACAGACAGCAGGATAGTACCAGACCCTCTGAAAACACACTTGAGACATCCTCCAGTATGACAGAGGACTACTAATCAGAATTTTATAGGACAGATGTGTAATAATTCATGAACACTGCTTAATAGTCATAGTATGTGGTGAGTCCACCTCTCAAGGAAACTCTGAAGTATGATTCGTTTTTCAAACTGAACCTGAACCAAAACTATTGCTAAAAAGTAATGAATTAGCCTCAAACTAAACTGATTCAAACTGTTGATTTTTTCCTGAAGTGGAAGTGAGCCTTTTCTGTTCTGGGCAGCTTTGTGGATCTCAAACTGGAATTAGATGGAAAGGTTTCATTTGCAAATGGATCCAAACTGAAACTTAATTTAAAGAACATAATTGATTTAATTCTCTTTTTACAATAGTATAATATGGACTGCATTTCTTTAACTTGCCCATGAAAATGCAAGGAGACACTGATAAAAGCCCATCCTAGATCAAGGCAAGCTAGGGAATATAGAAATAAGGAGATGGTAGCATTTGCTGCAGCCAAAGACTGGGATGAGCCCGGACATCTCAGTTACCCTCTCACCTAAACACAGAGACCAGGACTGAGCAAACTCATCCTTTGTCTCCATTTCAGCCCCAGCTGCTCCTGCTTCCCCTCCCACAGAAAGGGAGAAGAAGAGAGATTTCTTCCTCGGGTGTGTTTTGGTGCTTTCATGACCTTAGTCTGAAGTTTGCACGTGCCCACGTTTTGTGCTAGAGTACCCTGCTTCATCTGTAACCACCAGAGCGAAATTGAAAGAGCAAGAGCAAGTACAATATCCAGCATTTTTAAGTTCTTCCTAAAAGCAAGCATAAATATGTAAGGAAGATAATTCTGCTGCCATTACACTACTTTAAATCATGGATCAAGTTTGACATTGGGGAAGTAAAGCAGAGAGTGAAAATTGCCTCTTCTTTAGTAGTAGAAAATATGTCAGACTACCTTTTTAGATATCATTTCTACATGCAAGGATACAAAGCTCAAAGTGATGGTTTTCAAGCTGCTGGAGAAAATATATAGGACAAGTTTCCAGTCAATGTTACTGAAGACAAAACACACCTCTGAGTCTTTCAAACTTTCTTTGCAGGGCCTGACAGCCATCGGCTTTTTGAATGCAATCAAGGGAAGGGACCATGTAGCAGAGTACACCTCTCCCATCTGCTAGTTCCTATTGTTTTGTTGAAGTATAGAAGGGGAAAGATTTAGAGAATCACTTAAAGGAGTTAGACAAGTTTGAGTGTCAGGATTGTGAGTGAAATGGGAATTTTTAATGCTTGTATCAGAACTGTGTTCTTTTCTCTTCTGTAATTTTAGTAAATATTCTACAGTTGCCACAACTGACAAGTTGTTTATGATTCATTATTTAAACTTTTCTCTGATTAATTTTATTCATATTGTTAATCCTCTGTTCTCTTCCCCCTTCCCTAAGGTTCACAGAGGGCTAGTTTTTCTTGTGGGAGATTAGCAAACTGGTCCATAAACACTAAAAGTGACTCCGAATACTAATCCATCTGTTAAAACAGGCCAAATCTGAAACTGCTAGGTAGCTTCAAGGTGTTTGAAGGCTTAGAGATATTTTAAATGATGGGACCACAGCTATATAGAGGTCATTTCTGTCAGTGCAGCATGGGCAGTCTTAGTACATGAGATTCAGCTGGGGAATAATCTTAGAAAAAATCAGGTAAATCTAAGCTTTAAAAATCTTTAGGGTGTACCCAACAAGCCTTTGCTTCACAAATTGTTGCCATCATGAGAATGGCACTTTCCAGAACAGAAATCCTTCCCATGCTTAATCTTACTGACCTAAAAGAAGAAAAAATCAGCCAGAAGGACCAAACCCCAGGCAGATTTCCCCTCTGATGAAGAGATGCTGGAGGTCCTGAGGAGTTCATAAGGGACTTGACTGTTGCTTGTTCCTCTTTAACTGGAAGGTGTTCCAACACTAGGGAGGGTCATATCTGACATGAGGTTTTTTTTTGTTTGTTTTTTTTTATCTTGAGGGTACAAAAGCTGACAGTGAATGAGATCTTTACCAGGGTTAAATTGGAGTAACTTCATAAGAGGTCATCGCTGTTGCTCTCTCCCTTGCATAGTCTCTGCAAGAAAAAAAAATCTCACCCAGGGACTCTGTGTACCACCTCACATCTGCAGCAAAACACAGAGGGGCAGCTGTCTCTGCAGAGAGGCAGGAAGGTTTCTCTTCACTTACAGTCACAGCACACAGAATGAACAAACCTTACCTCTTTTCAGTACTATTAGCTGCATAGCCCCCAGTAAGTAATGCTAATTTATACAGGGCTGCCTAATGAAATCAGTGTCCATGGAATGATCTTATGCTTTACAACTGCTGCTAAAGGCTATTTGACCATACTTTCCAAAGGTCAGTGCACAAAATCATAGCTGAAAGAAAAAGGCACTGGAGTAATTTGCTCTGTCCAATAAGGATTGTGGTGACCTTCCTTTAAACAGAGTTTTAACCTGGTTATTGGTGATACACCTTAAGTTATCATTAAGGACAGGTACTTTTTCTGCAATACAGGTGAGGAATGTGCTTTCAATTGCAATTAAGTGGTGCTTGTTTTTCAGATGAGTTAGGTTAAAACAAATGGTTCCTTCTTTACAGAAAATAAATATATAGCAGCAATTACAATAAAAATCAGCTGCTGTTTCTGCTGGGCTGGGGCTGCTGCTGGAGGAAGTCATGTCACTGAGCAGCCAACCCTCAGCAGGAGCCCCAGCGCCTGGGCTACTACTAACTTTTCTTTATTAAATTAGTCAATGGTTTGGAATTTGTGGGATACAGGTGTGATTTGTTGCTTTATGTTTAACAAGCCTCTATAGTCAATGGAAACCATGAGTCATTTTCTGCTGAACACACCACTGACTGATCAGCAGCTGAAGATGATACCTGTGTGTCCCTGCAGCCTATCTAGGCAGAGAGTATGTTCTACACACATCATTTCCAGATAAGTAAAATTAGTGGAGATGAACCCAAACTTGTGCGTAGAAGTTTTAAAAGTATGCAAACAACTAGTGATGCAGATGATCTAAGTGATTTTGATGAATGATTAAATTTTTACAATCCTCTTTTGTCCTTAGATGTAAAACAATCCTTAGAAATCTGAACTTATTCAGTTCTAGCTCCTCATCCATGCAGTAAGAACATTATTTTTTCCATATTCTTGTCGTATGTACTTAACCTTTCCAAGGCAGGTACTTTTGGACTTGTACAAATTCAAGTATGTATTTCAGGCTACTGGATGCTACCAGAAGCCAAGCAAATAATAATAAAAAAACTTTCATCATGAAGTCCATGTAACTACCTGTACATATAGCATGGATAGGAACTAACGCAGCCTGGGTCTCAAAACCAGCCTCATTCAAAAGGGGTAGGACCATTTACTTTTGAAATAAAAGACAGTATTATAAGGGTTAGGAGTCTTTATATAAAAGAATGGAAAGATATTTTCCCAAGACAGACAGACTGTATTATTAATGTGTCTAAGTGCAGTACAAATACGCCCAAAATATCCTACTTTAAATTCACTTTCGAAACTTCTTAATTCCATTGATGATCTCTAGCTTCTTATATTCAAATCAGTTTGAGATGTGAGCTGAGTGTCTTATAAAGAGAATGCTGGTCAAAAATACTGAAATGAATGTCTCTGTGTTGTTTCCATTCTCAAATCTCTCTTCATTCGAACCATAACATTTCTGAAAGTTGTTTCAGACTGCCAATAGCATCCTTCTTTTTATTTTTTCTTCCTTAAAAAAAAGAATTTTTTTTTTTTCAATTGAGTAAAATAATTTTCAGCTTGAGGGAAAATGCAAGTGAATATCTCTTTCTGATTTATTTATTTATTTATTTATTTTGTGTCAGTATGTATATTTTTATTATCCACTACATGGAAGGGTTAGCTACAGGCGTGTTTACATAACTGCGAAAAAAGAAAACATGCATGTTCTTTGGAAGACTAAGTTAAAAGCATAATGAGAAGAGGGCAGCAAAGGTTCTAATGGGAGTTCTAAATCAAGCTACAGATGATGTAAATATCAAATATATGTTAAGCAAAAAAAAATTAAAAAGTAGAAGTAGTAAGGGAAGGCAAAGAAGATAAAATAGAAACTGGATGAGTAAAGCTATGGGTAACGTGTGGAAATATAATTGGAAATATACCCTAATTCGTATACCCAAGTGTTCCGTGTTAAAACTGTACAGGCAACCCTAACCAGTATTTTCTGGCATTTTGATTACTTTGACCTCACAATCTTTGTGCGTGTGCATGTATGTGATACGTGTACGTTACATTATGTGCCACTCCTATATAATGTGAACAGAGGACTTTGAATAGAATGTAGAATTGTAATAATTTTATGTCTAAAATCTAGAAAACACACTTTTTAAAAAAGATATTTTTACAAAAACAAACATGCCAGAAACGGGAGATTTTTCAGTGGTGCCTCAATAGAATGTAGAATTGTAATAATTTTATGTCCAAAATCTAGAAAACACACTTTTTTAAAAAGATATTATTTTTACAAAAACAAACATGCCACAAACAGGAGATTTTTCAGTGGTGCCTGTCCGTTTTTCCTGGTCTGTGCGATGGACTTTTACATTCCCTTCTTGTTTGACTTATCTTAGCTTTACTTTTGATTGCCTCAGGTTTCAAGGAATTGCATCTGAGATACCCTTTCTTTGTATTGTTTAGAGGGAACAAAAAAAAACCAAAAAAGATTTGTTGAGACTGAAATAATCCAGTCAGAACTAATCTTTTTCACTCCTGTCTGCAACACAGTGGTCACTCCATAGGCTGGACTGTCCTTGGATTGCCCCCTCAGTCTTCTCAGCACCTTACTTGTGAACAAGAAGATGACTATTAACTACAAATATTTAAATACTAGTTTCATTTAAAACAAGCATTGTCCAGACAAAAATTACAATGAATGGAAGAGAGGATTGTGAAAGACATCTGTAGCCTATAGTCTAACAATAAGAATTGGGTACTTACCTGACAATTACATTTGAAATCCCTGACAATGGTGATTGAAATAAATTCCTTTTCTTATTTTTCTGGACAATATATTGGACACGTATTTTTCTCTGAAACTAGTGCTGTTATGTTTCTATTTCATTCCAGCTGGACATCTGTCACGTAATTTTCTGTCTTTTAAGAGATTCATCCCAGGGAACATTTAGCACACAATGGTTTTATGTGAGTCTCAGAGCTTTAAAAGACAAAAGAGTTTAAAAGAAGCTCTGTTTAACTGTGCTCATCTCCTTCCTGCATGTTCATGCATGGCTCTACTGCATGCTGGGACAGGTTGCATGTACTTGAGCAGGAGCAGGGTGTGAAGGAGCATTTCCCTACCCAAACGCAGCTCTCCATAAGGCCTGCAAGCAGTGATGTATTGCTGCACCATATCTAGGATCCCTCTCCCAGAGAGGATGGTGAAATCCTGGACACCTTCTCCAACTCCTGAAATTCCTGGGGTTATAATGTAGTCAGGCAGTTCTGCAAAGGACAGCCTTTAAGGTCTTGCAGGATCTAATACTGATGTCTGGAAAAAGAAAGGGACAAATCTGAGAAAAAATTTCTCACAATGCAGAGCACAAGATTATCAGAAGAGGGAAAAGCAGAAAACCTGTGGACGGAACGAAATACCTGACTCTCATTTTGCAAACACTAACAATCAAGCAAAAGGACTGGGTGTTTTGGCAGTATTTGGGTCAAAAAGAACTGGGAAAGAAAAAGATGCTGCCATATGATTCTGTTCTTCTACCCACTAATTATTTCTCATTGTCAACCATGAATAGACCTTGGAATAAAGAGTGCTTTGAATTTATAAGTCAGTTACTGCTGAATCTTTTCTTCCAGGAAAACTCCCACTGACTCCAGTTGCTTTCAGAATTTGGCATTTGCTAATAAGAAGCCTATTCTGTGAAGTTATGTTCTTCCCAGTACTGGAGATTTCAGTGGGAAGCAGGGGTACCCAGTACCTTGCAGGAGGAGTCCCACAATCATTCCCTCACCATCTGGGAAAGTTATCCCTACGTCACAGGGAAGCATAAGTTAGGACGTTGCCATGGCACGAAATAGATGTGTAGCTTTCATTTTTGAACTTACACACAGACATCCTATGAGGTTTTTTTCCTGCACATTCTGAGGAGCTGAGTGCCTGCTTGCTTCTGGCCAGGCATCTACCAACATTTTAAGACAGCTAGAAACCTTTGTAAATGTAGCCCATAGCTCCTAACCATTGAGGTTTTCTTCAGAGAGTTGTTGGCTGCCCTTAGCTCCCACTATGTTTAATTCAGTATGAAAGCATAGCAAATACTCAAATGAGAGACATGTCAGTAATAATTCTAGGGGAAGTTTCAGAGTCTGACACTTTCCAACTTTCCAGAAGAATGCTCCAACCATTTAGTCATGTTTTTCAGGACTAAGAGGGAACAGGAGGTAGTTAGAATTTGCTTTGCATCTGCTTTTAATATTTATTAAAAATGATTCCCACAAGGAAAAGGTTTGAATGTACAGATTTCCAAACTTTAGACCCTTTTAGTCTGCATATTTTGGAATGACAAGGCTTCTAGGTTGTTTGGTTTTGGTTTCTTAGTTCTTTTTTTGTTGTTGTTGGGGGTGGGGGTCTTTTGAGACAAGGGCCTCATGTGAGGGAAGGAGTGGTTTGCATCTGGTCTTCTTATTGGTTTTGGTGACTTGCAAATGAGCAATAAAAGCCTATAAACTCCCCTTCATTAGACGAATTATTTGGATCCCAGCTTTCAGGACACTTTATGTTCCATCTAACCTGTTCCAAAGAAACCCTTTATCCAAGGAAACTTGAACAAACAAATCCTGTAACAATAGTCTGACAAAATATTCTTGTATGAGATTCCTCCAATCATCTCTGCTTCTGAGTTTGACAGCAAAAGAAGCAACTCAAAGCAGAAGCATGTCATAATCGTTCTATGCCTGCACTTCCCTGGCCCCTGCGTGAATGAAGTTTGCACTGGGATGCTGTGTCTGCACTGGGAAATACTGATGTGACTGCAACCCACCTTTATCACCTTTACCAAGTTTATTGTAAATTCTTTCAATAGCAATGTTAGTGTTTCAGATTCTCATTTTAAAGGCATAAGGGACAGCTACTCTCTCAAAGCTCTCCCTCTCCCATCCTAACTGGAATGATCAGATTCTCAGCTGGTGTAAACTGTTGTAGAATCACTGATATCAATGATGTATTGTTTACTCCATCCGAAGATCTGATTCACAGGCACTGAGTGAAGGAAAGGAGGAAAAATACATTTCAGTACATTACAGTATTCAGAAGTTGCTGATTTCACCAATCTGGTTCATTAAAAAAGTTAACAAAAAACAAATAACACAATCCATTGCTTAAATTTATAGTTACATAAACTAGGGAATTCTTCTACTTATTTTCAGACTACAAATGTGTAAAAAAAACAAGCTCACTCTGCAGACAGGTGAATTTATTAAAAATATTTTGTGCAACGACCTATGCTGAGCTTGGCTCCAGGATCTAACCCTTGCAAAACATGTATGGTATTTATTAAGCTTCTTGTATTAGCAGCTTTAAGCACACAGTGGTCAAAAAGGTTAATGGTGATTTTTAGATTATTGTTTTTACAACCGCAGTGTTTGGAAATCTTGGCAATAGGAATTACTTTGATCAGTTGTTATTTTGCTGTTACCATAATAGAGATCACAAAACTGAATTAGGATAAAGAGTATGTTAACAACAAAGAGATTAATCCAGTCAGGCTCTCAAAAAAAAAAATCAAACCAAAAAAAAACCCCAACCAATTAATATACCTGTATTTTTTAAGGCTCTATGAAGAGTCATTCTGGAACATCACTTCCATCATGTTTAATGCCACACCAACAGACCTGTCCTCAGGAGCTGTCTAGGCCAGTTTTGAATACTGTTAAACTTTCACTTGCCTCTACATCTCGCAATAGTAAGTTCTGTAATTTACTTGTTAGTTGTGTAAAAGTTATTTATTCAGTTGCTCTTTCTAATAAATAAAAAATAGCTTGTAGTTACTGCTTGTCTGCTAATCAAGATTGTGTAGACCTCTTTGATGACTTCCTTCAGTCTTGACTTTTCCAAAAGGAAGAGTTGCAGGTTGTACTCACATGGAATCCATTCTGTATTTCTAATCACACTTACTGTGACTTTAGAACTACATTGTACTGTTTCCAAACTGATTGAATTGGGTTATGTTCAAGATGTGAGCATGCTGTGGATTTATAAGCAGTGCAAAGATATTTTCTGTTTTGTTCCCCATACAATTCCTAATAACGTCTAACATTAGATTTGCTTTCATGATCATTGCAGAACATTGTGCTAGTGTTTTCAGAGAAGCATTCAAATATTTTCTGAATGATGATAGCTAATTTAGAAACCATCATCATTTATGCCTGCTTACATGGGAAGTTTCCCTTGTGTATTACTCTGTATTTCATCAACATCTCAATTTCTTCTGCCATTCTAGCACATAGGTGAATAATTTCACAAAAAATAATACTTAGAAAAATTGTAATTTGGAAAAGTGAAAAAATGAAGAGTTAGACTTTTCGGAGTTAGAATATTTCATTCCAAAGTTAGATATTAACTTTTCAACAAGACTTCTTTGAGTCGCCATGGTGTTTTTTGGCAATTACAGCACAAGGTCATTCATTCCTCTGTTCTTTCTCCCAGACACCATTTCAGAGCTGGACAAGGATTTCCATATCAAACAAGTTGTATCTGAGAGAATTTACAGAGAAGGATCTTGAGATGAATTATGTTGAGTTTGCTCAAAATGCAATGCATTCAGAAATAAAATTTTATGTTTGTCATTATGAGTTGTAGACTTATGAATACACTTGTGTTTGTTGACAAAAAGCTCATATGATTTATGTCAATCAATGTTAAAGAACAGTCTAAATTCTGACTGTTAAATATTCTTAATGAGTCACTTATCAGCAGCTTCAGACTAGGACTCTAAAGTCTTATTCTGATGCTGAATTTAACAAGCTGTCAGCAACCCACTCAAAAAGTGTAAAGTTAAATAGCTGCAGAATTGGTTTTCAAGACTTGTTCACTGATTGTATTCTGCATCAAGCAACTATAAACTTGAGGAATGGGCTGCCTGGTGTTCAAGCAGGAAAAAGTAGCAACATAAATCAGAAACATTTTTTTCCTAGGACTGACTTACTCAACTGTAATAAGATTATTAACTTAATATTAGATAGTTACATAGATTAATTTTATTAATTTATTTAATTACATTATTCCACATATTTCAATGAAGGTCTACTTATATGAGCAAATATATAGGATTAAGGAGTATTTTCATAATTTAATCCTTAAATAAGTCTTGGAGCAAGGTTTAAGAGTAAATATTGTGAGATATTTTCAAGACAAAATAGAACTGTTATTTTCTCAGTTCAAGACAGATAAAAAAATTAAATTAAAAGAAACATAATGGAAAAATGCTATTTCCCTCCTGCTTTGGCTCATTGTTACTGTTGTCACCAATGATGTCCTAATGTTTCTGGCAATTTAAATGATAATAAACGCTACAGTCTTATGAATTTTTTCACAGTAGGCAACTGTTCCCTCTACGTGGGTATAGATAACATGAGGAAGAAAAAAAGGGCCCAAGATAAAGAGGTCCATAAAAAAGTACCATAATACATTATTTACTGTCCTAGTTTAATGGTGACGCTAACATCATCACAGACTTTTACTACATTAGCATAACGCTAAATTCTCCATTCATAATTGGGTAACGAGTCCACAGTCTGTATCTAGAACTATAGTCCATATCAGTCTATATCTATATCCCATATCTCTACTATATGGGAGCGCAGAGGGGAAGCAAATAAAAAGAAGGGGAAAAGAAAAAGTGTTGCAATAGTCTAGGGTTTTATTCTTGTGACTGAGAAGCAAAAGAACTGAGTAATTGTATGAGCACTCTCATTTTTTGTAAAATTGTCTGCTGCTGCATTCAGCTCTACAGCAGCTTTGATTTTACCCTCACGCCTTTAGATCTCTAGGAAATTAGTAATATGGCCTGTGATGGAGCTGTAGTTCTGTGCCAGTCATGACACAATCAGTGGTACTTTAAGCTTATTTTCTCTCTTCATGAGGGCTTTGCAAGGTCTAAGGAGTCTGGTCTCTGAAGGGCAGAGAAAGGGCAGGATGCAGACTGGAGTTTTGGCTGGAGCATGTCCCTGAAGTCAATAGCCACACAGGACAGGACAGATTCCTTGTCTTTCTGCAAAGCAGCTTCCTGGGAGGAGTTACCCAATGTCCTATCACATGCCCACAAAAATATGCTTGCACATCTGCTAACCAGGCATTTGCCAAGGTTACTGTATGTAATATATAATATAGGAAAAAAAAGAGACTTTTTGAGCAACAGATGAATGTTCTGGCTTGAAATCCACCAACTTTTCTTGGTTTTGCTGCATCATATGAAGAAAGGACTTTTACACTAACTGACATACATTCAGTCTGTTGGATAACCACAAAGCATTTTCTGGGTTTTTTATGACCCTCCTGCTGGTTAATGAATGGATGGCACTTGAAATGTCTGTCTAAAGTGCTATTGAGAATGCTAGTAATTGGATTTTAGCTTATATTTGCAAATTGTTATATTTTTGATCTCATTCCTCAAAAGAAATAAACTAGTACCAAACCTGAAGGAAGCCCTCGCTTGCAAAGGATGCTGGCTGGCCAGCCACGTAGAACTGAAACAGAGCAAGAACATACATACAGGCGAAGTGTTTTTTCCTTTCTTGCCTTGC
The DNA here is from genome assembly GCF_000700745.2 of Antrostomus carolinensis. Taxonomy (NCBI): domain Eukaryota; kingdom Metazoa; phylum Chordata; class Aves; order Caprimulgiformes; family Caprimulgidae; genus Antrostomus; species Antrostomus carolinensis. The sequence goes on along the minus strand of NW_010329413.1, from coordinate 42,024 downwards.
CAACATACACATTAGGTGGAAATACAGGTGGGCTGGGCATCCCCAACACCTGTCATTGCAGCTTCTCTCCCTTGTAGCATTTGCTAGCATGGGACTAGGCTCCAAGTCCCTCCCATCATGGCTGGAGCAGCCTAGCGAAATGATACTGTTCTGACCACTGGCCTGGCATAATCCTACCTTCAGAAAGTGGGAAAGTGGCATTTGGAACCCCCTCTACCCCTCTGAACCCCTCTGTCTGGGCTATCCAGACTTGGGTGGAGAATCTGGATACTAAGCACTCCAAAAGCTTGATATTACTGGTGTATAGTTTCTGAAATAACCTTTCCTTTGCTGCCTCCCCAGAGATGAACAGGGCTATTTTGCAGTCATGTCTGATGGAGCCAAGGCTAGCCATAACCCAACTTGTGGATTTTTTCCACTTGAACAGTGCAAAGGAGACAGGACATAATGTAACAATTCAATCATGCACTTTTAACAGGACTCAATATCTTCTCCATGCAATGCAAATGAATGTATATCCTACACCCAAACTATCTCAATTCTTCACCTTCAAATTTGGCCTCATGTTGGCACCTTAGCCTAGAGCCAACGATTTTCTTATTTTTTTTCTCAGAATTAGGAAATATGTCTGGTTGTAAGCACATGATGTTCATGTTTGTGTTCAGTGATTACGTAATGGACAGACCTGGATGATACACCAACACGGGATCCTTGAAATCATGTAAATCCCTCCACACAAAGTGTCTTGGTTGGCCTTAGACTGAAAGTATTCCAATGCCTTCAGCTGTACCATATGAACCATGGCGATATTTTACCAGATTTGCATCCAAACCTAAATGCAACAATTCCCTTTGTTGGGTTTTTTTAATCATTTTTTTCCCCTGCTGTGATTTCACAGTTCTCCTACTGTAGAACTTCAAGCAAAATAGCACAAGACATCTCGAATACTAATGGGAAAATATGGCAGTATATTCATATGCATATGTGTATGAATGTAGAACAGATAAAACGCGTAAAAGATATAGTTCCAACAAAATACAAGTTTGAACTTCCAAACCCCAGCTGGCATTAAATACAGCATGTAGAAATGTAGATGGTTGCATTCATAACCCTGGCTTAAATGGTATTCAGAAATATGGGCAATGAAAATTATTATGCAATATCAGACCCATGGAAAGCATGTATGCGCTAATACAATACATGCTGTGACAGAAACAGGCAAAGGAATCAGCTCCAAAGAGCTGCCTCTTAACTCCAGTCATTGCTGTGTGGACTGGCAATTCCCTGAGGAATGGAGGCCAGGAGATGTGGGGGTCCTCCTGGGGTGGTATGGCAAGACCACAATCCAGGGCCAGTCCCACCACCCCAGTGAGGGAGCAGGGCAGATGGGGGAAACAGGAGTAGTCCCAGTCCTGGGCATAGGGGATGGGAACTGGCCAAGGACAGGTCGGGATGTCAGCCTGTGGGTAGCTGTCAGGATCAGGGGTTGGTGAGGGGAAGCTGCATCAGACATAGCCCTGATATATTCAAATGCAAACTATTAAGAATATTACTATGTTTACAGATACACACTGAATAATGGTGTATTTCTGAGAGATGCTGCACACCTACATCTTTCACTGTCTTCTGAAAGTGGTGGGTGGCGTGCTATAGCCCATAAAGAGGTGGTTGGTACGCAAGAGGTCCTAATTACTGTGACCACACAGAAGATTTGACTGCCTGAAGATACTATGCCACTAAAATGCATATTTAAACCAGTGTTCTGCTCTGAAAACAGTCTGGGCTGGATGAGGAAGTATTCAGCTGGAGGCAGTCAGTGGTGGGAGTCCCTTGCAACTGATCTTGTGACCACTCATTAATTAGTAGGCTTGTCATAATCTTATATACTGATAATATATGCAGATGATACATGGTTGAACAACATCAGCAGCAGAGGAAAGGGCTGGAATTTCACAGAAAGAAAAAAAAAAATAGAAGCATGTCTGAAATAATTAAAATGGGTAAATAATGTAAGGTACAAGGGACAAATAGGAAATTCTCCTATGAACTCCGGGTCATCCTTTGGAAATGAGAAATATATTTGTATATAGACTGTAATTTTTAGAATTTCTGTCAATAATCAATGTGATACCACCACAGAAAAAAAACAAATGTCAGCCCCTAGTGCAGGAGGTAAGGAGTTTTTAATTGGGACAGGGGATTGCTAACACCATTTTGCAAGGCAGCTGACAGGCTGTAGCTGGATGACCATGTACAAGCAGACTCAGGTAAAGTGAGGAGACATGGAAGTGGGGGCAGCCACAGGGAAAGGAGAACTGGAGACTAAGAAGGAAGGTGTTTTCTAGCTTGTCAAAATGAATGCTGAGAGACAACATGGTTGCTCTCAAGGAACAAGTAAGTAATCAATCAAACACTAGATAGTAAGGAGTGGGACTTGTTAGCAGATGGTAGAACTTTTTAAAATGCTTATATTTTTCTTATGAGCCTATTAACAATGCATTTGCTAGTGCTGGACACAAAAACAAGTTATTTTCCTGGAAGACTGAAAGTCCAGGTTGAATCATGCTTGAAGACTGAATGACACAAGATGCCTTTACTATGAAATCATCTGTAGGTAATGGTGAGATCTAACCATTGCTTCTGGCTTTGCTAATATGTCAGGAATGAGATATATTTTCAGAGCTGTCAGAGAAGTCTCATAGACTGCCAAAGTAGAGAAGTAGATTATGGTCTTTCCCACAAGCACCATGGGTACATAAGCAGAAGTGAGTTTCAATGCATCTCTCCTAATGTGTGAAGTGCAAGTAGTAAAAACTCTATATGGCACACAGAGATGATTTGGCAACCTGTAGTGCTGGTAATCAGATAATTAGGGCATGGAACTTTCTTTCGGAGAAAACTCCACAGTTTCTTATGCAGCTTTCCTCCCTACAGTGTTATATATTTATACGCTCACACACTCACCTAGGCTTTCTGGAACAGCAAAGTCAGTCTTACAGAGGACATTTCTGATACTACTACCTGCACCCAGGCAAATTTCATATGCCCTTCAGAGAGCCTCATTTGATGGCTTTTAGCTCCTTGAGATAAGATACACACTTATCTCGAGTCAGGGATGAAAGATCAAGTCAAATACAAAGCAATAAAATACAGATAATAAAACTTTTATAAATTGCAAAATAAGTTGGTTTTGAGCTTGAAATATGTTCACCTTTCTGAAGAAGCCCTTCTCACATGCGTACTATAAGGATTTATATTCGTTCAGTGATTAGACTCTTTAACTTTATTAGAAAAATAATTTGTACCTCACTGTATAAATCTCTTGATGATTTATTAGAAATTGCTGCTATAGAAGATCTGTTTTTAAAAACTGCAGTTATGGAAATTGTGCAGATGCACTGTGAAGCAGGTACCTACAATCTTTGACAGGCTGTATCATCCTCCCAGCCTAGGGAAATTTCTAGATCAAACAGCTTCATATACATTCAGAAAGACAGTATGTAGTATAAAAATTTAGAATAAAAATTTATGGAAGATAACATTGTGTGTAATTCTTGTTTACATAACAGACTTAAAATATGCACAGGTCCCAGTATACAGATTGAACCTTTTGAAATTTCAGAGTTGAAACACAATCTCCTGCTCCCCTTCCTAGAGCTCAGAGCATTGACAAATGAAGAGCAGATAATCTCATTAACTACAGGCACGTGCACAGAAGGAAAGAGGCCAAAGAATTCATATGGCGAGGTGTTACACTCTGAGTCTGGAGCTGTGGGTATAACTCTGTGCCTTTCCCTTAGCTCCCTATGTGACTTTGGCCAAATCACTCCTGCACCTCTATTTCTCTAACTTAAAAAAGACTTTGCAGTATTACTTTGTAAAGAGCTTCAGACATAAGTGGTACATTAGAGGGTGTTTTTACATAGTGGGTATAAAACCACTCTTATAGGATCCTTTTGAATCCACTGGAATCAACAAAGTCATAAGAATGCATCTGAGGTCCTACATATTCCAGGAAATAGCCAAAGTCAGGGACTTGGTTGGCAATTCGTTGGCTACGGTTTGCAGCAGCGGTTAATTACCGATCATGGGTATAGACATTATTGCATGTTTTCCTTGCCTGTACTTCTGTCCAAATGAGACTTACTCATTCAGCCAAGTGAGCAGCTCACCTGTTTTCTTATTGGTGGAGGTAAGTCCTGTGAGGTAAACTCACTATCTTAATGGTCACAATTTCTTAGAATCATAGAAACACAGACTGGTTTGGGTCGGAAGGGACATTAAAGGTCACCTCATCCAACCCCCCTGCAGTGAGCAGGGACATCTTCAACTAGATCAGGTTGCTCAGAGCCCCATCCTACTCGACCTTGAGTGTTTCCAAGGATGGGGTTTCTACCACGTCTCTGGGCAACCTGTTCCACTGTTTCACCACCCTCATCATAAAAAAAATTATTCCTTATATCTAGTCCAAATCTACCCTCTTTTAGTTTAAAACCATTACCCTTTGTCCTGTTGCTACAGGTCCTGATAAAAAGTTAGTTCTCATCTTTCCCTTTAAGTATTGAAAGGCCTCAATAAGATCTCCCTGGAGCCTTCTCTTCTCCAGGCTGAACAAACTCAACTCTCTCAGCCTTTCTTCATAGGGGAGGTGTTCCATCCTTCTGTTAGTTTTTGTGGCCCTCCTCTGGACTCGCTCCAACAAGTCCATGTCTTCCTTGTGGTGAGGACTCCAGAGCTGGACACAGTACTCCAAGTGGGGTTCCACAAGAGCATAGCAGAGAGGCAGAATCACCTCCCTCAACCTGCTGGCCATGCTTCTTTTTATACAGCCCAGGAAATGGTTGGCCTTCTGGGCTGCAAGCACACATTGCCAACTCATGTCCATCTTTTCATCCACCAGTACCTCCAAGTTGTTCTCTGCAGGGCTGCTCTCAATGCCTTCATCCTCCAGTCTGTATTGATACCAGGGATTGCTCTGATCCAGGTGAAGGACCTTGCACTTGGCCTTGTTGAACCTCATGAAGTTCACACAAGCCCACTTCTTGAGTTTGTCCAAGTCCCTCTGAATAGCATCCCATGCCTCAGGTGTGTCAATTTCCTCATAAATGAAGAGAATCCAAATGTTGCCAGAATCTCCTGGGTGAAGCAGTCAGTGAAACCTTGATTGCCTTCAGACAAGAGGAAGTTCCAGCATATGTTTAACTGAAGTGGTGCTCCTTTGATTTCTAAGGCAGTTCTCAAGCCACCTTGGCTGAAATATGTGAGCTGTTGTTTCAAGGGAAAGGCTTCACTGCAGTGCTGAGAGAGGGCACTCACATTTTCCTCCAACCATCTCCTTCAACTGGTTTGGTTTTGCACATAGCTAAAGAAAGCTTTATAAATAAAATCTGTTTTCCCTCAAAACAGCCCTACCTAAAAGTGAGGGCTATGTCAGGTGCCTCTAGTTTTTTTTTACTGGTTGGGTAGGGCTATGTCCCAAGCACAGAAAGAACAAGGAGATGTTGGAAGAAACTAAAAGGATGCACACAGCAGCCAATACAGATCCTTGGAAGTAAATAAAAGAACTTATTATTTTGCTCAGATCACCATCCAAGTGTAAGTGATACTAGGGAAAATTTTATATATAAACCAGTTACACTTGCAGATATTTTTACTCCAGAATCAAAGCTTAGTTTCTTTCTCCTTTTCTTGCTTTATGTTACATCACTTCCAAAGCAGAAAGAAAGAAAGAAAGAAAGAAAGAAAGAAAGAAAGAAAGAAAGAAAGAAAGAAGAAAGAATAAGTTTAACAAACAAACAATAAAAGGCATTATCTTATTGTTCAAGTGTTTATAAAGACGGTTATAGTGGTATCTGTACAGACCTATGTTGTAGCTTTCCTGCATTGACAAGCCCTTGAAGGCACAAGAACTTCAGCCTTTTATGTTTTCAGGACAAAAAAAAAAACAAAACAAAACAAAAAAAAAAAAGCTAGAAAGTTAAAGACAAGAAGTGTTTTTCTTTCATATTTGTATGCTCCTTTTCCAGTCTTTTGGGAGCTCTGAAATTGCTTCCAAACAAATTTGGGAGAACTGTTAAGATATCCAGAGTCCTTGCAGTAACAAACTACCTGGATACTAATAAACAATAGCTATATAGTTCACCAAGGGTCTACTGATGCTTTTCAGACCATACATATCTTACTTCTTTCTTTGCTCATCCTGTTTATTACAATGAAGACAACATTGGGAACATTATAGCAATAGTTTAGCAATTAAGGCAAGAAACTTGATAGAAGGATGTGAAGAAAGAATCTCTTAATCTTGTAGAGGAAATCTGAGCTAAAAGTCTGTTCCACCCACTTGGAATTAGGTCATAGTAACCTGAGTAGAAAAGAGGTCATTGAGACTCATTGAAGGATATAGTGGGGGCCAGAGGTCCCCCTGCTTCACAGCTGGCGATACCTTACAAAGGACAAGAGCCGGCGTCTGGAGAGGTAGGATCCATAATATCAAAAAGATAGGCAGCTTATGGACATATGTGGAATGGAAAAAAAGCATAAAATGACAAAAGACAATGAAAAAATAATTAAATACAATCCCTGAAAGGCATGAGGTTCCATTGATTTTTATCAAATAATCTAAATATGCAGTGTCTGTTTGTTTACTTCTCTAACAGAAGTGAATGTTGAAATGTAGAGATATCTGATAAATCCCCTGCAAAATGTATCAAGAAATATTTGAACAGTTAGTCTTTATTTTAATCAACTCCTATAAAGTCACGGTGGGACAAAATAGTGGTCAGGCTTTGCATAAAAACAAAATTGGATAACACAAAAATGGCTTTGCCATATTTTGTGTGAAGTTTCTAGCAAATCATTGCTTCTTTTAGGCAGCCTTCCTGTAGGACAGGAATCTCCAAAGCTGCTGGGTGAACCATGTCTATTCCATGAGTAGCTTGAAGTTCTCTGTGGGCAGGTGACACCTCTGTGAAATTAAAGAATAGAGAACCAACAAGTATCACTCCAGGACCATTATCATATGGACCTGGGATATTAAATTTCAGTCTACCCATTACCTTGGAAATGGTACTTGAAATTATGTGATGAAAATATAACAACATTGCATGCCCAAAAGGGAGTATGATATAAAATGGCGAAACTAATGCGACTCATGGAAATAAGTGTGGGAAACAATCACAACCCACACAGCAGAATTTTTTAGATGTTGTTAGAAGTTCACGTTGGAGGGTATTGGATAATTTCCTTTTTAGTACTGAAAGAATTAAAAGTAGGACTATAAGTAACCACCATCCTCAGATAGTACTGTATTCTTGGAAAACAGCAAATGTGGTGCCTAAATTTAGGAAAGGGAATAAAAGTGATCCAGGAATGATGGACTATTAATCTGAGCTCAATAGTATGAAAAGCTCTAAGAATAATTTTTTAATGGAAAGATAATTAAATATGAGTATGAACATGGAACTGGGAGAAAATATGATGTAAGATTGTAAAAAGCAGATTGTAGCATATTAACCTATTCATTTTTTTTCTTAAAATAATTAGTTTGCTAAATAAAGAAAGAAAATATTGTAGAACTAATTCATCTGGATCAAAGTAAAGCATTTGTTAGGGAGTCACAAGCAAACTAGAGAAGACAAGAATTAAATACAAAGCTTGAGCTTGGCAAGAACTGGTTAAAATGCAGGCAAGAGTATGTGATCCATAAAAGTGAACTATCAAGGAGAAAGGAGCTTAGCAGAAAGCTCATGAGAGATGTGTCTCAATACCAATCTTAAAGACATTCATTCTTCTTACTCACATGCAAGGATGCTGTAGTCAAACTGAAGGAGGTACAGAATGGAGATGAAAAAATGAAAGATATCCTCTGAGAGGACTGATATGACGCTTGAAACAGGGTCAGTGTCTCATCCCAGAGTGTATAAAAGCATAACACCAGTCAGTGCTACTCTTTCAGAATGTCCTTCATCTCCCAACTGAGGTTCTGCACCCTCGACCACCCTCCTTGTTTGCTTGCTTCAAGTACAGTTTTCTAATTGTCTTCAGTGAGTGCATGTGGGAGGGAGGGGAAACCTATATTCAGATGTCCATCAATGGATGTTGAAAATAGGCTCGAATTGTGAGCCCAAATAAAGTGCTTGTGAATGGCTGAAATAACTATGATAACATTTTATTGGAGTGCCGTGTATGTTAGCTACACCACAGCCAAAATCTGTCCCAAATAGCACACTTGTATAGCCAGGGAAAGGTGAAGTCAAGAACAGCAATGATAATGTTAGGCACTTGGCACACAGCAATACCCATTAAGCCAGTGGACACCTTTAACCTCTCACACCCATTCTATTAAGCAAAAATAGCTGATTAACTGTCTCCCTCACTTACCTGGATCCCCGGAGCTCTGGGTGGGATTTGAAATATTTCATGTGAATAACTAAAAAGGTCAGTGGAGTTTAAGGTGCTGTATATGTATCTCAGGCTTAAATCTGGCTTGACCCTGTTTTCTCATTCCTACATGATACACGAGAAAAGAGATACAGAGAAGGTCTATATCTGAGTGGATATTTGAGAATTACTTATTAAAGGTTTTAGATGAGACAGCTATTCTGAGCCAGCTGTTTTCTCCCTGAGATGGTAGTGTCCGCCCAGCCCCTCAAGATTATTTATGTGTGCTGAAAAAAATCCAACAGATTCCAGCTTCGGCTGAGTGCTGAGGTGCTAACATGTTGATATATGAAATAACTCTGTCATATGATGATTCCTCAAAGCAGAGATAACTGCAGTCACTCACAGCTAAGCCTTTGCTGATTAGATTGATTTAGTGGTGGAGACATCCTATTGTTTTTCATACTCACAGACAATTAGAATAAGCTGCCTGGGCAAGCAGCCAAGATGGAGTTTACATAGAGGATGGGTTTCCCCCCTGAGTTTACCCTTTTAAAACATCAAGGTATTTTTGCAAATTAGGCTCTTCATAGCTTCTCAGTCTTTTGAAGTCTGTCTAGGAGGGGAAGGAGAAACGTAAAAATGGGCAAAAGGAGTAGGAGTCCTCTTTAAGAAGGCATTAGACAGGTGTAGGTGAATTCTGGGTCTGGTATTTACATGCATGGAGAACATTTCTGTGTGCACCCTCAGCTGGTGCCACTGTCTTTCCAAGAGATGTGAGGGGCTTATGTCAAGACTGATTTCAGTGAGGGCTGCCAGCTGAAATGAAAGAAGTGGGACCCCTTCCAGCCCTGAGCAGTTCACTTTGTGTGATGGAGAAGCTATATCAGCCAGTGTGGCCACTCTGGGGAAACAGCTGTTTGTATAAATTTGAAAACCCACTGGTCATTATGTCACTCTTATTTCTGGTGTACTTAAATGCTGCCTGTGATCAGCTTCTGAGGAACCTGAGGGATGCAGCTAATTTCCAGCAAATTACACAGTTTAATTGGTACCACAAAATGTTGGGACAGGTCAGGGAGTGAAAAAGAGATCATAGAGCCTCTGTTGTATGACATATATCTCAAACAGCGATTCCCAGACCTCTTCAGCTGTAACTTAACTTAACAGCATCTATTAACTTGGTTACTATAAATAAATAAATAAAGCCTTTCAACAACAAAGTTTATGTGAGGTTTATGTCTCCTTGCATGGTAAACAATGTGCTACCATTTCTGAGTTAGAGATAGATGGTTATTCACTTTCTATTCTCTCACTTCTAATGTAAAGCCAAATTAGAGTCTTTCTGAAATATGTCCGTTTTTCTTGTGTTCCACTCTTCATATTATTAGAAGTACTCATATAAATGATTCATAATGTAATACTAGTTTCCAAAATGCTTTTATGTTGGGAACTATAACCTCAGAAGGTTGCACTGTTGTATTGCAATGGGTTTAATTTGCAACTACTACTTCTAAAATATTGCTAGACCTGTACCTTGCATAAACAGTTGCTGCAAATCCATAACCATTATGTGCAAGTGACTGGTTAGAAACTATGAGAAAAATGCATGTATTTTCCTGAAATCTTCAACATGCAGTGAGGAAGAGAGAAGAGAATCCGTACTAATTATTTATTTAAAGATTTCAACAGTACCTAAAAAATAAAATGACATTTTATTCTGTCTAGCACAGTGCCTATGGTTTGAGTAGTTCACTTGGTTTTGCCATCTGCTGTTGCAAGTTTTTATTAGATCTAAAACATGATTTTAAATGAATAAGATTATATATGGCTTTGCATAAAAAGTGTGAAATCAGTGGTTTCAAGTACTTCAGATATAAGATCCCCAGAATATCTGTAGTGTCCCGTAGGTTTGTTGTAAGTACTGAGACATGACTTAAGGTTTATTCTGCTAGAAGGAAATACAAGAGCATTTTAGGATAGCTGAGCAAATAGGTGGCTTAACAATGAGTGAATGTTTTCTCTGAAAATATTGCAGAGGCATACTGCTACATTTCAGTTAGATAGGCAGCCCTTGTTACACAGCGTATGAAGCATTACATTTTTGAACACTTCAGTTACAAAATTTAGTCACATACTCTATTGTTTCTAGCTGTTAGGGGTGAGATGCAGAGCCCTACCACAGTAACCAGATGCATTATCACCTCTAAACACTCATATGACTTGGAAATTCCTTTTAGATGCCTTCTTGTGACTGGTAGTTCAGCAATTCATTACTCATATTTTACCAGACAGGACGTGGTCCTCTCCCTTTCTTTATCCATCCTATATTATTGCACTTGCTGGTGTCTCAGAAATCCCTTCTCTTGCAGGGGAGAAAAAAAAAAAAAGAAGAAGAAAAGAAAAAAAAAAAAAGAGAGAGAACCTGTTCTGGGTTGAATCCAGCTGTTTCTCCAAAAGCACACAACTTTGTTCTGGTGCAGTATAGGAATTAATCATCTGGCTAGACCTTCATTTCTACATTTTTTTGCCTTCCTTCCAAAACAACTGTAGATGCACTTTGAAGTGGTGGCTTCAGTCTGAGGTCTTGCTCACAGGACCAGTTATTCTACTATGTCTATAACAAGTTGAAAGTTAGTCTCTTACCACCTCACTCTTCTCTTCTCATAGTCTGAGCACCAACGGCATGAGTGCTACCTCCTTTTTGACACAGCCTTCTTGTTACGTAGCAGTCTTTACCTATTATCTCAACAACATATTTTTTATTCTTCTAACAAATATGTCAAATTTCATCCCTCAGTTATCTTTTTTCCCCAAATCTTAGCTGAAAATGTATCACTATTCTGCCTTGATGTGGATCCAGTGTCTCTGTTATATATGATTATCCCATAATATGGTGGAAAATGCAGCCCCCATGGGAGAAATACAAAGACAGTGAAACCATAAAAGTTCTCTGTGTGTAGGCACAATACATACAGGGAAAGTTACTATATACATAGAATGGGAGATTACCTTTCCTCTACTTTCATGTATTCAGAATTAGCCTAAATACAGAGGCTGCCTCATTCTTTGTACTGGACTCTGATCACAGCTGGAACGCTACCACAGGTATGTGTTATTGTGATAAAATAAATATTACTACACAATTAGGGCTTCATTATGTATAAAGAGAAAGTATCACCAGGAAGGAAATACAGTACAATTGTTTTTCCAGCCTTGAGTTCAAAGACATTTGTAGTTTTCATTTGATTGATTATCTGAATTGTTTCAGTTTCACATTAGTGCTATGGAAAATAAATTGCTTTGGAAGTTGTACTCTGCATATGGATTCCTAAGTAAAAAGGACACTGATATATCAGGTTTTTCCTTTGGAAAGATCCTCCTTGAATAATAGAAGCTCTCTGCTTATTGAAGATCCACTTTATGTGCTCCTCCTTCTTTGCAATAAACCTTTTTCACCTGTTTTTTGCAACCTCAGCATTTTAACCAAATGACCTTTTTTTACTTTCTACAGAATCCCTGGAACTGACATCTCTGGCAAATGCCTTTTTCTCTTGGAATTCAGTAAGCCTAAAACGGTTTCGGAATTGCCAAATAAGACCAGGTGATTAAAATGCTGTGTGCATGGAGATGCAGGTAAAACACCAGACTCTGGGAATTCACAGTCATATCAGCTTCTCTCTCTCTCTCTCTGTTCTTCTCTTTCCAGTCTACCTCTTTTCATTCTCATTTCACTCTTCCCCTGAATCTCCACATTTTTTCTCTCTGTCTTCCTACACATAATTTTATTTTTAAGGTAAACATTCTAACAGTCAGATAAGGCATCAGCCCTCTGGGGCCTTCACATGTACCAGAGTGGCTCTGGCACCCTGGGAAGACTTGCCAGACTCTTTGTGAAACAAAAGACACCCAATTACTGTGTCTTCAGTGCTGCTGTTGCAGCACAATAAAAAAAGATTTTAGAATAAATGAAAAGGAAAGAAAAAGAAAGGGATAGTTTGAGAATCAAGATACAAATTACAGTGTTGGGGGGGCTGAACTTGGAAAGGATGCTTTACATGGAGCAGAATTTCCTTGCTCAGCAGAAAGGATGCTTCATGTGGAGGAGCATTTCCTCGCCTAGCACTGTGCTCTAGCAGCTGGAGCTCAAGGTAACAATAACCAGCTCTCCTTGTTCCCTTAACGGGAAGGGTAGTTGGGTAGGGAGATTAGGGTTACTGTTTCTGGTCATGTTTCCGGGGCCTCCATCCAACACTTCATTCTCACGGTGTTTGTCCAAAACCAAGTCCTTCCTGCTGTGCCCCATCTCCAGCGAGGTCTTTGTGATTCTCCCTGCTGTGGTCTCACCCATTTGGAATGACCAATCCATTCTTCTGGTTGCCAGCACCTCTTTTCTCTTCCTTACTCTCACTCATTAGGTACTCACACTCATTTGCAGCTCAGAAGGTTTTCTGGTTTGGTTTTCTCTTTATCTTCATTCAATTTCAGCATGTTACTTTCTCCCGACCATTTATCTACTGCTGGTTTCCACACTGCACCCTAGTTAGCTAAGCACTTTCTGACTGTATGAGCTCTGTAGATGACTGCTTGCTCTCCTTTTCCCTACTCAGGCTGGTGCTCATTTTCTTTGGGATATTTTATGCCACTCTGTCTGTGTGCTGCAGCTCTGAAGTGCTAGTAAGTGTAATTGATGCAGGAAGAGATTTTGAAAGGCACAAATGGTAGCCAGATATCTCACTCTTGATGACTCTTAATGGTAGCTGGGTGTCTGATTGGTTTTTATATCTTTGAACACATCCCCCACACTTTTTAGATTGTAAAACACTTTCAAGAATCACTGAGAATCAGATGTACAATTAGAGTTTCTTTTGACTTCCCAGGATGAACTTTCTCAGGGGCTAGCCAATAAATGCTCTGCTGTGTTTTCATTACCTTTCTTCTTTGGGGCCAAATCCAGAAGCCAGCTGAGTTGGTGGATATGTACCCACACAAGAAAAAAGTCAAACTAAATTAGAATTTTTGGATTTGAAGCAAAGAACTGTTCATCTGTTTGGAGGCTGGTGCATGATTTATCTCCTTTTCCATTATAAGTCAGAACACTTTGTGTAATTCGCCATTTCAGGATAGAAAGAGCAGTATCCATTTATAATTGCAGTTGCATACCCATGCTAGCAAATGTCCTGCTCTAACCAATCATGCTAGAAGCATTAGTGGAAGTCTTCTGTACAGAGAAGAAATTACTAAAAATATCAGATCTCAGACTTCAGCCTATTTACATTTCAGTGGTTTTCTTTTTTAATTTCGTTTCATTCCCCATATTCACTTCCAGAAGATACCAAAGCCACCTTGTGTCCCATCTCATCCTGTCATAGCACTACATCTGTTAGAGGAAGGTTACTTTGCAGAGAGACCAAGCAGCCAGAGAAGCAAGAATTTAAAAATTAAGAGATGGTGCTCTTACTTGAATCCAGAGATACTCAGTTCTGCAGGAAAACACAAGGATAAAAAAAATATTTCTCTTTTGGAAGTGAATTCCCAGAAATTCTACTAGCCCTGTACAAGCCAAATTTTGGGCTCAGTCCAAAGTCTGGATAAAAAATCCCTATTATGGACGTATAGAAAAAAGTCAGTAGTGACGCATTGACTTGCAGATTCAGAGAGAGCAACCAACTCCAGGTTATCTATGATGACACAAAACATGGTTTCTCTTATTCCTTAGGATTCACTACTTCTTTACAGCCTTTATAGGGAGACTGCTCCTCCCTCACATGAAGAGTTCCTCAGTTTGGGCACGGCAGGCTTGTCTTTTCCTTGAATGAGAATCATATTAATAATTTTCCAACTTAATCCCTGAGTGAGGGATTTCAAGCATAACAAGTGTGAGAACTACTAGAGTGGCCTGGGATCAAAATGGAGATGTCAAGAAAGAGATTGCAGCAATTTCAGTCAAAGCTTAGTAAGTAATGCTAGAATCATGTTTCTTCCTTAAAGGTTGAACAAGAAGGAGGGAAAAAAAAAAATCAGTAATAGATGCTCACTGGTGGGCTGCAAATCCCAGGAAACAGAGGCTTCCAGTGTAGGGATTCTTTATTCAATACTGTTTCTACCCTACTGCTAAGAACAATTTAAAATCCTATTTTAACTATAAATTCCTCTTAATTTTTGAAAATATTAAAATGTTTCTGAAAAACCACATTACAATTAAACCATCACAGTTTAGCTATAATTGGTAAGATTCTCATTTACACTGAGATTCCTGTAAGACCTCTTTGTGTGGGCAGAGTGTTGCAAAGTGCCATTACACTTTGTTAATACTCACCTTAAATCTCCTTACAGCCCCAGAGCAGTAGAAAGGCATTACTGTGAAAATAAGAACCTAGTCCAAGTATTCAATAATCCCAATTCCTATTTGCATTATGGCAAATTTCTCCCATTTTGCCACTATAAAAAGAAAGCAAATTCTCTTTACCCACTTTTTAAGGCTTCCTTTTAGGAGGAGAGCAGTATCAAAGCAATTAGTGTAAATGAAAATCAGGCCCAACATCCTTATGTTCAGTTTCACATTTCTGAATTAATCAGAGAAGGATGGTAATAAAGTCTCTTTTCAATTAAATCTGTTCTGGTAGATGGATTATGTGCCTGTGCATGGATGTGTGAACAAGGCCTGACATTCCAGGAGCTCCATGGTCTGGCTCCCAGCAGCTCCTCATTTCCATGGCCAAGATGGACTGATGACAAGGGTCATTAAAACAAGACTCAGAAGTCTCCAGACCTGAGGTTCTTTGAGTAGACACACCCTGTCCATCTAAACTGCTGATTCTCACAGCAAGTCCCATTCTTCGCAGATATCTGGTGTAAGAAAAATTTTAAAACAGCCATAAGAAAGTAGAAAGTGTTCTTCTATGACTGAAAGCAGAAAGTTGTCATTCAGAAATATCATATATCCCCATGTGCAGGACAAACTCTACCTAAATGATTCTGATAGCTGTTTATTCAGTCTGTTCTTCAAGGAACAATGAATGCTCCACAGCTTCCCCAGACAATCTATTTATTTCAACAGATCATTATTTTACTTTTAAAATGTTTAATTTATCTTTCCGTTGTTGCAGTCTGAGAACCTTACTCATCTTCTATCTGTGATTGAAAAAGGATTATTGGCTGCCTCTCCGTGCCCTCAGTCTGCTTGTCTATGGTTTGACCGAGCTTAGCTCATTCAGTGTTTCCTATAGGTCATGATCATACTTATTGCACCCCTGTGAACTCTCCCCAGCCTGTTGATTTTCTCAAGTGAGGTAACAAAAATTGGCAGTGACCTTATCCATGCCTAAGAGAGAAAGGACAGCCCCACTGTCTTTACTGTTTTATGTTGCCATTAAAGTGCATTTCGTTGAGGCAGTATATGACCAGAGATAGACTAGAGAGTTGGGGCTGTTCAGCCTGGAAAAGAGAAGGCTCCCGGGAGATCTTATAGAAGAATAGAATTGAAAAAATACTCTATAAAGCACCTGAGCCCGATTACCTTACAAAAGGGAAATGTACCATCCCAGGCAATCTTAACACGACAGGTAGGCTGAGAATGCTCAACTGTCCTGTTCTGCAAACATAACAATGTTTTGATGTATTGAAGTCTCAGCTTTGAACCCAAACTAGACTGCTCTTAATTTACATGAAAGATTTGTGTAATGAGGCTTTGAGCAACCTGGTCTAGTGGAAGGTGTCCCTGCTCATGGCAGGGGGGTTGGAACTAGACAATCTTTAAGGTCCCTTCCAACCCAAATCATTCCATGATTCTATGATTCTATTATTATATGATTCTATGATTCTATGACCAGGGAGTTTGAACCTCACCACTATGTTTAGTTCAAGTAAAGCCTGATCTGAACCAAATTAACCTTCTTCTATGTTTATACATCTGTGCAGGTCTTTTTTCGCTAGACCAATTTACAGCTGGTTGAAGAAAAAAGGAAGTTAGAGATGAGGAAGAGCAAAGGTGCTTATAAATATTGTTTCTGTCTAGTCTTTATGATACTGATCCTCTGATAATTATTTCTGAATGTGAGTTGTTGACATTAGTTGTTCAAACATTGCTGTTTGAAATGCAGGCTAAGGCTGCTGCTTGATGAGCCAGAGCTATCAGAATTTGAGACCATAAGCTGTGCTCCTAAATACATTCCCAAGTTTGCTGAGACAAAAGGACCTTACTTGATTCATATCTACACATTTTATATATACTTTTTCTCTCTCAGTCAGTAGTGAAAAAAAGGCAAGGCCTCTGGAGACTGTATTAAGCGATGTGGTGGAACTGGAAGGCAGCCGATTACTTGCTATAACTAAAGACCTCTGGATTTTTTCATAAGAACTGAGGCAGAAACCCAAGAACCTGGAGAATCACATACAGGGAGTTAAATTTAGTCTGCTGAAACATTCACTTCATCAGGAGTTGTCCTGCATTATTCCAGAGTGTTGCTGAGGATTGTTAAACCATTGCCACGTTCCTCTCATGAGTTTAATTTCACTGGTGGATAAAACCTACCCATCTCTAAGTCATGAGTGTCAGCAATAATTCAACTTCACTGCTAACATTGGCATTCTGATCAATGTTATAGGACAAAAGCTGGACATTTTAGCTTACTTTTGAAAATGTGGAAGAGGTAAAGGGAAGCAACCTGCCCACTTCAAATTAGTCAAAGGTCT
The DNA here is from genome assembly GCF_000700745.2 of Antrostomus carolinensis. NCBI lineage: Eukaryota > Metazoa > Chordata > Aves > Caprimulgiformes > Caprimulgidae > Antrostomus > Antrostomus carolinensis. Next base: position 24,951 of record NW_010329413.1, on the reverse strand, counting down.
TTGGGAATCTTAAACCAAAGATTACACTGGATCTGAAACAAAAATTTGAACCCAAGTCTCCTGTTTTCCAAGTACATGTACCTTCACCAAACTGTTTTCCTTGTTTTGAGCACAGGTCCCTTTCTAGATTTGAGAATGTTAAAGCAAATGATTTTATGATGGCATTGTGTATTTTTTGGTATTCATCTCAAAATCCCTTTAGAGACCATAGGAAAAAGCAACAGATGTGATTCATCTGGTGTATTTTAGATTTCTATTTAGAGCATTTTGTATTGTGTCCTAAAATTGCCTGCTTCTCTCCTTTGGCCATAACAGCACCCTGGAGTTAGCAGCTAAGATTTAAATATTCAGATTAATCTAACTCTGCATGTCTTTTCAGTCCTAGATGCAAGAATAATGCAAACCCACTGCTGAAAGACACCTAAGCTGACCAGAACTATGGACCAGAGCTCTTCCCTACAAAATGGATTTCGGTAATGTTATCATATGGAGACTGGCCTGGACTTTATGAAATATATTAATTCTCTGTACATTGGGAAACTTCTGGAAAGGTTTATATCTGCCATGAAAAATTATTTTCTTGGAAAGGAAACCCAATTTAAAAACGACAAAACTCAGTGAAAGATGCAGATGAATTTTATACCTCACTAAACCACTTGGCACCCTCCTTATCCCACCCACCTTTAAGGTTGGAAGTTAATCCACTTTGTGATCTACTTTTTCCTAAGGAAGAGGACTTTGTACTGACAAATATAACAAATTGATCTTCCTGATACTTACAGGCCTCAGGTCAGCAACAAGCTGGGCACAGTGTATAAATGGATATATTCGTTTGCTACTAGCTCTCCCTGCACAGAATTGTCAAGGCTGCTTCTGAATCTCTGTCTCTCTGTCTTGCCTTGTCATTTCCCTTCGTAACAACTGGTAGCCTCCCTAAACGACCAATCCCACTGAGATTACAGTGAAGTTGTTTCTCACTGCCTTTTGCCAAGATCTTATCAGGAGACCAAAGAGTAATAAACATAGAAAGAAAGGGAACTGGACATCTACAAAGCTCTAGTGTTTCATGCTGCCAATCCCTTTAACCTTCACAAGCTGGAATTACTTAAAAGATTAAAAACAGGCTAGTGAGTGCCCTTCTGTTCCTCTGTATACTAATAATTTTATTGCCATGACAGCTATGCTTCCCATAGGCGCTGTGAGTGTGACTGCTGCTCTTCATGAAATACGCCACTTTGTTAACCTGCCAGGCTCACTAGCTACCACTGAGGTTCCAAATGTAAATCAGTGGGAACATCTGAAGTGGTGAATTCATTTGGTTTATGGACATAATTTATTATAAATCACATCCCTTTCTGAAAAGGCCTGATTGTGGTGGCCCAGCAGGGCTGTTAAAGTTACCATTTTTGTGAGAAAACTATATTGTCCTCTATGCTTGCACTCTGCCCCTCTCATTAATAATGCTGAAGAACTTTCTGGGGAAGATGATCCCCCATGGAGCTGAGAGGGTAAAGGATTTCAGTATGTGACAAGTCATCATGTTCCTCCTCTTTGGCTTCCACTGGAACAAATGAGCAGTGCTCTGTTGTACTTTATATGTTCTTGTTTTATATCTGCCCAGTTGCATGCAGTTGCAAAAATCAAAGCCTGGGTTTGTAATGCCTTCATTGTTGTGCAGGCAAACAGCTAAGAAGTTGTCCTTGCTTTGAAGAGTTTATGCCAGCATTTCAAGGTGTAATGAGATGCAGCAAATGGATGTGGGGCCATGGCAGTGGGGGAGGGGATAAACTAACACTGTTGCACACACTTACAGAAGCAAAAAAAAAGTCTTTTAAATTCTTGTATTTATGACTCTACAAAGCCTGAAGTGTTCCAATCAAAATCAAGGATTCCCTGTGTTGTAAACTGTAAATACAAATAGAAATAGGCTGTTCCTGCTGCAAACAGCTTGCAGTCTGCAAAGTCAAAGCAAACACATTGTAGGTGAGGGAAAAAGAGGTGATGTCAGAAGTAAAATGGCTTTCCCAGCAGCACATATCTCACTAGGGTTTTGTAAAACAGCCCAGGCCCAGCTTCTAAAGAAGTCTGTGCCTTTACCTCCCAAAGGGGAATAAAGCCTCTAATCAGTACACAATTATGATGGTCATCAGTAATAAAGATGCAGATGGGGTATGAGAATCTGTCCTCCTCTCTTGTGCTGTGTATTTCAAACTGCCACTGATAAAATACTGGCTTTTTTTTTTTTTTTTTTAATTGCTTTGCCCTGAGCTCCCCTTAATACTTAAGTCAGATGTTTAATTTTATTTTCATGCCCCAGGTGCTTGGTACCTTGCAGACAATTCACACTCCATCTGTAATTAGATTATTATTATTAAAAAATACCCAGCAGCTAGTAAGGCACTTGATATCAGTCACACAAATTCTTCAGCTCTGGGGATCAGAGAAAGTGAATAAAAGATGATGGTAGTTCTGTCTATCTACCTATTCATCCTTCCTACCTCTCCTGTCTCCTTTACTTCTGTTTTCCTCTGTGGAAGGAACAGGTATGTTTTCCCATTACAGCTGCTGATGTATTTCTTTGGAAATAAAATACACAGAACTCATCAAAAACAAAGTAGTCTAGAACAAGAGCAGATTTATTGAATGACAAGCTGGTGGTTCTGTGTATGTGCTTTCTTCTGGCACTCACTAGGTATTTAATCTTTGCCATACACATTCAGATGTTACCTCAAGCATAGCTCAAGTGAGGTCCCAGTTCCTGAGAGATGAGGATATCTAGGAGACTTGATAATTGACAGAAAACCCACTGGTCAAAGACAATTAAGTGATAGTAAGGCTCATTTTCCAAGCAGCTTACACTATTTTATTTAAGTTCTGTAAAAAATGTTCCCCCAGCTCACTACAGGCACAACAAGCAATTATGTTGTCCCCAAGTTCTCCTGAATCGAAGTGTTCCTGAATAATTATTCGTTTATTCTGCAGGTAAGTAGAATTTAAAACAATATATTCGGGTAATCTAAAATCAGTTTGTTACAATGTGTCAGGAATTTTTATTAAAGGGTTTTCGTCTTTTTTAAGGAATTTTTTTCGATTTCTAAATGGTATATTTGGATTGAAAAAAAAAGATTTTACCATCTAAAAATTTTGAATAATTCTGTTTCAGCCAAAAATTTTAGAAGAAGGTGTTTCAAATAGAAGCAAAAAGGAATATTCTAGTCTGTGTGAAAGACTAAAATTTAAACTCTTCAATGTCTACTCCAGAAAAAAAGACCCCTAAGTATAGGAATTTTCTAGTTTATGAATTATATTTTTAATACTGCTACCATTCTTGTATTTCTTATATATATGGTTTTAATTCTGTGTTTCTAAAGCATGTAACACAATCAGCATTTAAGCAACACTCCCACAGATTTCACATATCAAGGATGTCAATGTATTGAAAAATCTTTCTTTGGTTACTTTCTTTGTCACTTACTGAAGCTGACTGACTTTAGTAATAAAAATACTGCTCCTGGATCCCACCAGTCATATACAATCACTAACACTATAAGAAAAAAAACCCCCAGCTAAACCCCTTCTGACTAACACCTAACTGTTACCCATTATAAGTTCATTGTATTTTTGTCCACCCATGTGTCTAAGTGTACAAAACAGTATCTAGATCAAAAAAGTAATCCATCAGGATTAGTTAATGGTTTTTTTCCTTTATTCTACTGGAATTAGGCTATTGATACATAAAGAAAATAGTTGGTTTCCCTTTTTATCTGAGATGGGAATACAAGGTATATGGCAACATGCTGTATTCCTCTAAGTTACCGGAACCTTCATATTGTTTTAACCGAGGTTACATTTAAACAAGATTTTGTTAACAAGATGCTAACAAGGAATAGCAGCTCTATAAGCTATCCTACCCCAGCCAATTACATATAGCAGCTTTGGCACAGATAATGGCATAGATTGGTGAGTGGGAGTTTACATTTCCATTAAAAGTTTAAAAGAGTTCACTAGTCCAAGCTGGTCTGTCTTTGAAAATATCTGAATTATAGAACAAATTCAGAAGAAAGATTAGTTATTAATAACTGTCTTGAAAAATTAAAACAAAACTGTGAAATGATAACTGTACTGCTATCTGTAAAGAAGCCCTTCAAGTGCAACTTGCTGGATGATAGTTAGGATAATTTTCTTTTAAGTTTCTTGATAATTTACGTTTGCCCTTGAAAGTTTCAGTTCTTAGAGTCATGGGATTATACAAACTTCACAGCCATCAAGGGTAAAGAGAAAATTTCTAGTCCTTGAGTTTAGGGAATAGAGAGTTGGAGACTATAAACTGTAAGATGTCAAGCAGCAGAAGGCGAAATGAAAGACTCAAACATATTTTATTTACATGCTAATATACAGCATTTCATACATTTCAAAAAAACATGCAATATTATTTTCAAAATTCCATCAGGACTCTCGCATCTGTCATGAGTCTGGAGTGACAGGTGGTATTTTAGAGCCTGGAAGAAGCACAGGCTACAACAGGCATGTTTAAAACAGGCATGTTTAAAACCGGCATGGCCAGCCTCTAGCAAGACTTGCTGGCTATAAGTCCCTGTATACATTACTAGTATGTTGCTACAGAGCAGAGGATTCAGTTGAGTAGTACTCTAGCTCTTTGAGGGGAACATCAAATTGATTACTCAAACCATCATGCCCTCAGATATGTATGCTGAATTCCCTTTGTGCTGAATGCATATTTAAGGCCTGAGCACATGGGAATTTTGAGGTTAAATTGCCATAAATATTTATGGTACAAGTAATAAAGGTAGCCTTTCAGATCTTTAATTTCATTCAGATGGTGACTCCAAATGGATACTGCATTTGAAAGATGGAATTTGATAAAAGTGTGTTTTCTCCCACCTTCTACCTCTCTTGTCTCTACTGATTGTGAGCTGTTTGCTGTAGGGCTGTCTTTTATTAGTTAAGTGTATAGTGCCTAGCACAATAAAGCCCTGATTTTTTTCAAGAGTCTCTAAACACCATTGCAACACAAATAAATGAGTACATCATTCATTTCTGCAGAGAGGAAGACTAATTCCCTTCACAGCAGGAACTACTGAGGGAGACTTATATTAGCTAAACAGACACAGGAGTTCCTCTTGGTCTAAAGTACATGTGTGTGTGTGTATTGGAATAGGACTCATGGTAGCACAAGATCACTTTTCTACTTGACTGAGCAAAGGTAAGAGAAGTAGTAGTGCTGGATGGTTACATGAATATACCCAGGGTGAAGATGTTCAGACTGTAAGGATATCTCAGACTGGGACGAGTACTTTCAGGATAGTACTCTCCGCTGAAAAACAGCTCTGTCTGGAAACTCACCTCAGATGAAAAAGAGAAAAGATGAGAAAGGTCTCATAGCTCAGTGATAACCTGGAATATTGTTCCATCTACTTGCAACTATGTGTAACAGATTGCTGACTGGTAAATTCAGAGCTGTCTTTGACTCATACAGACTCCTCGGGTGTATGACTTTGTCCATTCCCGAGATGAATCAATAGGTTTGTGATATTTATAAGCAGAATTCATACAGTCGCCCTCAAAACATATTCTTTCTCCTCCTCAGTTATTACCTGAACTGCCTGGTATCAAATAAGCTAAATCCATCCTACTGGAAGATCTATAGATTGGTTTTTGACAGTAAATTTTGCATGTGCTGTCTGTGAGAGGTGCTGATGGTGTCGGAATTAACTTACTACTGTATACACATACTAGTTTATTTTTATATTTTTAATGTGACATTGAGCTATGAAATTAGCTGATGAAAAAAATCCTGTACATTATTGCTTAAGAAAAAGATAATAGAGTTTGAGAAGTGAGAATAAGGAATGACATCTTTTTTTGCAGTGATCCTTTGTCACTTATCTGCCTTTTCCTTAAATGGCTAGCAGCAAGTGAGAAATTATTGGCTGTGGGTTTAATACAAGATGTGGACTGAGGAAAGGTGTCTTGAGGTTCCTGTTTTAATTCATATTTTTTAATTCCAAAACTCTTACAATTTATTTGATCCACTTGAGCAATTTGCTGCCACCTGAATTAAACAGTTTAATCCCAATGAGGGAGGAGTAAAGTACAAACTCATGGCAGAATGTTAGCAATAACAAGCAAGGTCTGGCTGCATGATCCAAGCTCTGCTTTAGTCTACAATACTGACTTAATTCATCATGTGACATAAGTGTTCTCTTTTTATGTTGCTTCCATAGAAGATGAAAATAATAAACTACTTCAAAGAGGCACAATTCACCAACTCTACTAGTGAATGCAACTTTCCCCAACATTTGGGATGCATTAAGCCACAAAACTGTCAACAAAAACTGCTAATTCTGTCATGTTAGAAGGAAATTTATAGAGCTATAACAAGTAAAGCTAGAAAAGATAACAAAAGGTCCTCTAGTCTGTTCCACTTTCCTGAGGATGGATTGATATCTACTTAAACTGTTCCTGAACAGGTATTTGTTTAGGCTATTCTTAAAATGTTTGAGGATACAAACACTGCTATCTCTTACACACTTTCTTTAGGATCTCTCTTAGATTTTCCATTTTATTATTTTTTCTAATATTGAGACTTAACTGGGCCTTCCTGCAATTTAATCCTGTTTCTTCTCAGCCTGTGCACAGCTGATAGAAGTAATTTATGCCATGTGATATAACGTATGGAGATTGCACCTGAGAAAGTAAAACACCATTTTGCAACACTTAGTGGCAGCATATAGGTGATCAGGAATGATTTACTGTAGGCTACTGCTTTATTTGTAATCTTGGTTGTGAAAAAAGGTATATATAAAAACTTGTAACTTAGTGCCAGTGCAAGGGCTGCTGAAATCAGTGAAGATATTTTACACTGATTTTCCTTTTGCTTTGCAGCTGTAAAATGAATTAATTTTCAAAGTACAGAAGTGATTTAATCCTTTCTCCTGCCAAAAGATTGTACCTGTATCATTTCACTTGGGAATCATGTCGGGTGTTTTCTAGTTGCTTTTAAAAAATAAGAATTGGTCTTCCTTTTCATCAAAGGGAGAAAGAGATCTTCCATTGATTTAAACCAAAATCAATGCTTTAATTTGCCATTAATTCCCCTGAAATCAATAGGTCATTTCTGGATTAAAATGTTATTTGTCATGAAAATGTAGGCTTGGATGTACACAGTGGACTTATTTTTCATGGTCCTTGGGTTTCATGTAAGTGTAACATCACTGATTTTTTTTTTTTATTTTTTTTTTTTAATCTACAATGTGTAAGTGAGCAAAGACCTGTAGCACTCCTCCTTATCCTTGTCCTTGATAATCCTGGATACTAGGTGGATTCTACAGGGAGATAATGAACAGAGCAGTCAAATGCAAAGCCCACACATACAGACTTTAAATAAAACATTAAAAACATTAATCTATGGTTCAAACAATATTTTTGCACTTAGTCACTTGTGGGAAGGATGTGTGCAGTCAATTGATATGTATCCTCTTCTCTCACGGCTGGAGTTTCAAAATCAAAGAGTGGGAATAGGAACGAACCTGAACAAATCAGGCTGATATACTGATGTTTCCTGCTCCCCTACAGCACCGATGCCAGGTATGCAAAGAGATCCCACCAACTGAGATAATCTCAGCACAATTTGGACAAGCTCAGTTTCAGGTGAGTGTTTTTGGTACTGCTGTGACTGACCACGATTGCCACAGATCATGGCAATTTCAGTTCCCATCTCCCTATGCACAGGGAGTGTATCCAGGGCATTCCCTCCCAAATGTCCATGCCAGAGGCAATATGTGGACAGTTTCTTCTGTGCTGTGCTTCACAATTCTTTCTAGAAAACACTATCCCTCAGTAAGTGGTTGACCCTACCCACGTTGCCATGTGAGTGTATGAGATGTGCAAGTGTGTTACAACTCCCAAACCAAACCTAGTGTGACTGAAGAGGTAAAGCAAGTATTTAGAAACCTAGCACCCAAAACTATTTTACAGTTACTTTGTGTTAAACATCCTTGAAAACATCTTTGCATCCATGTGGGAGGATATCTGTTCCATTGGGGAGAAGTTACAGGTCTTTCATGGTGTGTCTTCATCTTTCTTTAGCACATACACAAAGAAAGTGAACTTCTTACCTCAAATTATCAGAATGTCTACATAAAATTGCCAATAGCAGAACCAATTATCCACTTGAAGATACACAACTGGGAAAATATGCAGTTGACAAATTAGAATATGGCATCAAAAAAACTTTCAGCTAGATGCCCTGGAGTAACAAACACAAAACTATGTAAAGGTTGCTCTCTGAATCCTTCTCACAAAACGTATATGCTTAACAGCCATCTTTTGTGACTGTGGTGTTCTTTGATGGCTCCAGTTGTGTAAGCAAAGGTCATATTAAAAGGACCACTGTATCTGTAGGACCAAGAAAGCAGCCTTTCTTAGTTTGGAGAGACTGCTCAAGTCTATGCCATTTATCTTTTGTCTCTGGGCTGAGATCTCTTTTCTAAACATTCACAATGATCTACCAAATGGGATGAGTGGATGACAAGTGAAATGTATGGATCAGCCTCTTCTTGAAGAGGAATTTGTACAACCATACAAGGGAATGAGCAAGGAGATGGCACAAAGATTAACAGGTGGAAGCTGCCAGTCTGGCACCTTTCCACCATCACTAATTTACCCTTACTCTAAACTCTCTAACACAGTAGCTAGTTAAGCAGTGCATGACGTCTGGAGGGTGCCAAGAAATGCTAGCACTGGGAAAGAGCTGCAAATTGCAATATTTTTTCTTAGTCGGGTTAAAATTTGGACTCCCTTGAACTCCTTGACCCATATCCCACCCTTGGAATATGCTGGTTTTGCAATCTGTAGGTTAAAGGTCTTGGGAATTGCAAAGCTTGCCCTTGGAATTTCTTGAAATAAGTGCTATCGCTGGTACTGAGCATGCATGTCTGGCAGCCTGTTAGCTAAATTTCCATTTCCTTCCTGTGCAGGCATGTCAAACACAGCCACTGCTGCTTCTGCACTACTTCCCCTTAGGTGCCGTGCTCCCTAAGTCAGAATGTTAACAAATTGTTCAGGAACTGCTTAGCAATAGTGCTAACAGACTCAGATTAGTTTCCAATGTAACAATTCAGGGAGAAACAAAAACAAAAGAAGGAGTGGAATATTTGTGCAGGATCAGTGAAAAACCACTGACTCTTCCTAGTCATTTAGGTCCAGATGCCCAGAAGGATTTAGCACTAACTTTTGTTAAAATCAGTTTGGATTAGGTACTTTTTTAAAAAATTCAGGCTTTAGAAAGTAAGCACTTCACAGCAGTGATCAATGTTTTCAGACACCCTAAACTTAAGCAGACTTACCACAGGAAGATGAAGAGCATTATAACTGCAGTTATCGTTGGGGGTGTTGCAGCAAAGTTACTAACAAGGAAGTTTCCGTCACTGACAGAGGGACAGGGTACTCTTGGCTTTTTTAATGTCTTATTTGATTTAATGTCAGTCCCAAGAAAGTCAAAACGCAATGGTCTGTGGCGGGTATTTTTTCAGACACTTGAAAGGAGAAGAGAAATAGAAGGGAAGATGTAATCAAAATATTAGACAAGTCAAATAACCTGATTTGTCAGAATACAAAGCATCTGAAGCCATGTAACTATTAAATGTTCCTGTTGAGAGGATGTGAAGGATGTTAAACACTTTGTGTTTCCTTCATTCAGCTCCTTAACTTTAAAAAGTCCCATTGCTATTTTGGGGAAAAGGCTACTGCATATTGAAACACTGAATAAAATAGAAATTGGGGGAAAAGTTATGTGTGAACATGGAAGTATTGGTAAGGCCTGAGTCATATTTCCATTGCTCTTAAGTAATACTAGGAATATATTTTTGGTCATAAAAAAAGCACTTGTCACACATTAAATTCAGGATTATTAACTACCCTAAACTCTGTAGATTGAAGGGTCCTTGTCTTCTCACTATTCTGAAGTCCTCAGAGGAAGGGGACTTACATTTTCTCCTCAGTTCTGACATACTCTGAATGCTAACTCTAACACAAGGGTTGGATTTGAAAGACAGAGAATATCTGGTCTTCTCCTCCAGAGACAAAGTATTCAGAAGATAAGAGGAGACAGCAGAATAGGTTTATCTTGTCAAAGACACTTTAACTGGAGTACCACTTCTTAACCGCTGTGTTTATACAAATTTAACATATATAGTGAAACTGGCAAGCACCCCTGGAAATTTTCTGAGCTCTAGCATGTGCAGCATATCTTTCTCCACCCAATACGTTTTTGTGCAATCTCTTCTGCAGTAAGAAGAACAAATCTATTTCAACAGCATGGCTTGGATCTTTAATTTACTCCACTGGTGGCTAGAGGTGTTAGAAGTCAACATCAGCCTGCATTTGTTCCACGCAAAACAATGTGAGCATCACGCTGTAAAAAATCACTGGATCATTGTGAAAAAGACATTTGAACAAAGGGTGTGAGGAAATGGACTTATGGCATGGTGCTTTGGCTATTTAACTCAAGTTAAATCTACTGCAATTGTTATGAGCATATTTGCTCTTCTTTATACTGTTTGTGTCCTTCGTTTACAGTCTGTATTCCTAAAGTCATCATGATCACCTTGCAGTATTTTCTAGCCCCCTCTTTATGAGCTTAGACAACAACATATGCAAATTAAATACAATGCCACAATATTTCAGACAAAACTTCAGACAAAATTCAGTGAATACACGCAACCTATTCCCACTGCATAAGCCTTTATTCCCTCAAGCAATTCTATAAATATCAGCGTATTTATTTCTCATCTAGCCCAATGTCACTGAAAGTGAATCAGAGCCCCCTTAATATTGTTTGTTATATTTATTTATGCTGACCACTATGGTTACCAGTCTCACTTTTAAGAAAGACAGGATCTTTCTTACTGCTGGAGCTATAACATGAGGTAGGCTGAGTCAGGAGGATGTGTTATTAGATAGACTTGGCATACACATAGCCTACTTCTTGAGATGGATCCCATGGCATTTGTAAACCTTATATGTCTCTGTAGAACATTGCACAGTAGATTGATACACCATATTAATTAAAATACATAGTCTGCATATTCTGTTGATACAGCCACTTTATGCAACTGTTTAGAAGAGAAAAAAGACAAATGCAGCCAGTCAGTAAGAAGAAATCAAAGCAGTAAATTGTTTATCATCAAATATATTATATTCAGCCCAGCAAACTTACACAGCAGCAGCGAACAACATGCTAAACAGAAACAGACCCCTAAGTGCTTATGGTCAAAAGGTATCAGTGTCCTGTTTGCAGCATGAGAACAGATTGCTGCTTCTTTTTTAATCTAATTGAAAAGAGCCTCTTGTATCAGGGCTCCATGGCATAGATTATAACCCAAACTACTCTATACATGACAGCAAATGTGTTTCCTCCCTAATGGGCTTCAGTCTGTGCATGGCGCAGCCTTTTATAAGAGGCAGAGAGAGCTGTACTTTGACAGCTTTGGCTTGCTAAGAGTTTCACAATACAAAGTGTTGCTGAAGAAATGAGATGTTAAATCTAATGCTCCGCAGTCCTTAAAAGGGTTCAAAAAACAAGTGTTGTATAAGGACAGGGTTACAGATATTAAGAGGCAATATGCCTGAAAACTAAGACCGTAATGTCAGAGGGTGCTGTTCCTGAGAACTATTTTTGGTAGAGATGTGTGGAGATACAGATCTGGACTAAACTGGGTGATATAGAGCAACAAGATAGAGAAACACTCGCTTCAGCACGACACACCAGTTTTTTAACTGGTTTCGGATAAAAAACCTCTAAATTCCTGTGTACTACACACACACATAGACATGTACATACACTCAGAATATTGATACCTTTGACTATATCCATATATATCTATAGCTATCTCTGTCATAGATCCACCATATAACCATCCTTCTGGTTAATACGTTACTTTCTCACAATGTCTTTAAAAAGGAATCAAATATCTTGGAAATATGTTGATCTTTTGTTTTATTTATTCACACATACAGCCTTTCCCATGCTTTAAACTCATTGATTCAAAAGATAGGAACACTTTTTCCCTTCCGATTTTTTATTAAAATGGTTCCTCAAATTCTTACAGTATTTTACTTCTCTTTGTAACAAGATATTGACATGACAAAAGGCATTATTTCTTAAAGACAATCTGAAAAGAGAAGGCATTGCCTCCCTAAGCACATAAGCAATATTTGTTCAATGATTACTCTAAAAGAAAGTAAAAATTAAAGAGGTGGATCAGGCCTGCTATTTTAAGGACTGATCCTCCTCAAGAGCCATTTCCCTAAGTAGGTTATGTGGTAGTTATGCAGGTTTTCCCCTTTCCTCTGCCTCTTTCTCTAGTCCAATTTATCAGACACTTTGGCTGTGGCTTAGGTTTCAGGGAAGTAGGTCATAACACAGTTCATTTATTCAGAACAATATCTTAGTCTTTTGTTGAGTTTTAATAAAATACAATTATTACACTGACTCTCCTTGTGATTAATTCAGACAATGTTTACAGACAAGGCGCTCCACAGATCTGTGGTGTTATTGCTGTCCAGTGAATTTAACCTCATTCTTCTGCCAGTTGTAATTGCAGATCCATATCTTATTTCTCTCTCCTCTTTTTCCTTCTGGTTTGTCTGTATTACCCCAAACAGATTTTAACTGTGATTCCTAATGGTGTCGTGTTGTCTATGCTTGCAGAAAAATTATCTTGAGCATCAGTTCAGCTGTGCTATGAACTGAATTCAAAAAGCTTATTTGCAGTGCATAACAACTATAGCATTATTGAATCTATGAATGTACGAACAATGTCACGTTTTATAGTAGAAGATGGCATTCTTTGTATTAACTGCATTTTAAGTATTCCCCTTTATGTAGCTCTGTCTCCCGTAACAACTTGAGCTTATTAGTGGTGATAACTACTCACAACAGACTATTTTTCCCAGACTCATTTGGGTAGTGATGGAGAATACAGGTAAGAACAGACTTCACAAGATCTGTTCATGTGAGTAAAGTCTTTCTCCAAAGTCAGTCAGAAAACCTTTCTCTTGAAAGAGATTTAATGCAAGGTTTGATAAGTGAAATTGCCTGTCTGACAGAAGTCAGACAAGAAGGTCAAATTGTGTCTTCTTGCCTTTGAATGAAACAATTTGTAATTTAAAAAAAAAAAAAAGTTTAAGACAATGGAAGTGTATCGATGTGTTACAGTGGGCTCTGTACTAGGTATTTGCAGAGCTCCATCACTTCCACTTTTTCTCTTTTCTTTTTTTGAATATCATTTAAGAATGCTATGCTCAGGCCTGACACATCTGGGTTTTTCCACAAGAACAGCCTCATATCAGAAACAAAAAACAAAAAACAAAAAAAAAAAAAACAACCAACAAAAAACCAGATTCTGACACCAGCAAATTCTTGCTAGGGTCTATTCTTAAATATCCTAGTGATGCAGAGCAAAGTATAATAACTCTTCTATTTCATCCCAATGAGCTAGCTTTCCAATGTTCTCCAAATTTGTACCCCAAATTACAAAACTGAGAGTCCTTATCAGTTCTTTCCTTAGAGTATAATTTAAAGGGATGTGCAAGGGAAGAGTGATTGAGATCTGCTTGTGTACTGAGCAGGTCAAGCAGGAACCAGGTACCATGAAAAAAACCAGCAGTCATGTGCTGTAATACTTGTCCTTGAACTCCTAAGATCAACACTTCAACAGGGCGTAGTAGGTGAAATTGAGGAAATATCCTAATACAGATTTCATGGCCTTTGGCTGAAACTGGCTGACACAGCATATTCAAAACATGAGAAAGGGACAATTTCTGTACTTGCAATCGGCTGTGTAGCCGTGCTCTTGGTAACATTCCAGACATTATGCTCATTAATGTGATTATGGCAACTTTTTTCGTCTTTAGCTCACCAGGATTTTTTGCTTCTATGTTTAAGATTGCCTCCTCCATTTTATTTGGCTTTAGATTTCACAAATATTGCTGTTCTGAAAATGTTTTATTTTGCTTTTTACTTTCTGGTATTTCTGTTCTGAAATGCTACCACACTTACGCCTCATGGGAGTTGTGGTTCAATTGTCCCATCCACCCATACTGTTCTCTGGGGTGCACTTTCTGTTTAGAGAGCACCTCCAACCATCAACTGCAACCTTGTCTTCTTGTGAGGAGGAAAGGTACATAACCATACAGAATCAGGGGAGGATTTTGTAACTAGTGGACTAATTCAAGTTCTTCCTGATATCTGAATCCCATTTTCCCCAATCTCTAAAAATCGAGATTAAAAAAAAAAAATATTCTGCTTTTGTACTTTTTTTTTTTCACTTCCTTAAATGTGTGGTGTCATGTAACTGCAATACATGAAGTTCAAAACTGCCATGTATTTCTTCTGTTTCCCTCTATAACTTGCAGACATAAAGTTGTAACAGTAAGTTGGGAATAAGGGGAGAAGCAGGCAATTTAAGAAGAATTTGGATTGCATGCAAATGACCCTAGGAATGTTAAAGTTTCATATATATATGTTATGTTTGAATTGAGGAGAAAACCTCAGAAAATATGATATATACCAGCAAAATTCTTTCAAAGCAAAGTTATTCAAAGATTCATTAGAGCACCAATTACTTTCATCATTACTATTTCTTTTTAAACAAACTATGATCATCTTCCTAGACTGGTGCCTTGTCCTGTGGTCATCTAGGACAGGAGTTGTAACAGGGTATCCAAAGAGCTCTATGCAGCCTGAAATGTGTTTTATAACCTCATTCTCCTTGTAACTGCAGGGCGAGGACAAACCTGATCAACTGTAATTTTTTTTATTATTGTTTTTGGCAATCTCAGGAAAGCAATTTGTATTCAGCTAGCAGGCAACAGTCAAGTACAAGTAAACATGATGGTTGTGGACTTTTATTTCACAGTTAAGCCTTTATTACCGAAGGCACAAGTCTGAATGCATTGCATGCATTAAACAAAAACCAATTCCTTGAACAGCATTTTGACTGCCCACAGTCATTGGTGAGAAATGGGGGCTGGGAGCTTAGGCTTCTGCTTTCTTACTTTCACATGAATTGCTGTGCAACCCTAGACAGCTTTACTTCACAGTATCTCAGTTTCCTCAGCTGTGAAGTGATGATAAGAATTAGATATTATGACTTGAGGGACAGATTCTGACACCTTTTTTCAGAACTGAGTAGCACAATCGATTTCAGTCTGAGGAAAGGGTAACAGCATCTGGCCATTAGTGTTTATAAAGCAACTAGAGTCTTGGCTGATGGATTAGATTAGATTTCAGTGCTGAGATGTTACCATGAAGGGTTCTTCAACATGTTTAAAATAGATTAGATAAAGAAAGTGTTTTGAGAGGCTTGGATAAACAAGATGCAGAGAATCCTGATGATGGTGGGAAGAAGAGATTCAAGGACAAATAATAAACAGGTAGAGAGGCCCTACTCAGAACAGGACAGAAAGTATGGTGCTTGTGAGGGTTTTTTACTTTGTTATTTGAACAGGAAGAAACAAATAAAGGGGGGAGACATAATCCAGGTAAAATATAAACATGGTTTAGGTCATTTTTATTTGCCTCAATATGATTAAAAAAATATATATTATGGTGGTTTTTTTTTTTCCTTTTTGGAACTATTTAGTCCTTTTGTTTAATATTTTAATCTTTCTTAGAGTGTTCTACTTTTTTTTTCAAATAGCCCTCTGAAATGGAAAGTTGATAAATTTTTCTTCACAAATTCTAAAAAGAAATATTTTGGCATTTTTCAAAACTGATAACATCCAAATTGTTTTTTTTTCTGATCTTCTTTTATTTTCAATGAATTTATGTTTCACTTGCTATTTTATTCTTTGTGGAAAAAACCCCAAATGATCTGTCCTGTTCAAGTACCCCTCCCCAAGGGTACACATACCCTATCAGCAGCCATTTGCTGCCAGGTTCTGGGTTACATGTTCTCCAAAAGCAATTTCAGAGGTTGTGACTCAGGGATGAGGCGGAAAGAAAATATCTCTTTTTTATCTCAATAAGAACAGTCTGTCTTTTTGAGAGAAGCCAAAACTGATAAGGTTTTCTGCTCAGTCTCTGGGCAGTGCAGGGAGCTGTGGGTGCAGGCTCCTCTGCCAACCCAGACTGAGACAGTGCAGTCTGTGAATTAAAGCTTAAAGTAACTTTAAGGCAGAGGTACTACTGGGATTGTAATTTTTCCAGGTCTACACAAGCCAGATCATTCTATCTGACTGGGTTTTTCCCAAGATTCTGAATTCAAGCACATTTTACCGAAGGATACTTACTGTCTTCCTAAAGACTTCAAGTAACAGTGAGCTAGCTGTCCCTTTCTCTTGTATACTCCAACAGTGTTTAGTAAACTCTGCTGCTAGGAAATTTTATCCTGTTTCAGAGCCACATTTGATCCTTTGCAGTCACTGTCTCTTCTAATGATTTTCTCCAAATGACTGAGAAGTTCATCATGAGCATTTGTTTTCCACACAATATTAATTGTTTTGAGTGATTATGTCACCCCTCTCAAAGTCCTTCTACCATGAGACTTGCAGGGGTTTGTAATCACTTCTCAAAAAGGTGAGGAAGAGAGATGCGCAGCAGGAAAAAACAGGACTCACCTGGTATCGTGTGTTGGTCACTAGAGGTGCACTGCCATGGAGAAGTGCAGCCTTTTGGGGTGCTTGGCCCCTTTCTGTCCTTTCCTATTCAAAGTGGGGACCAGAGTAGTTACCTGCAGTTTTTTCATTCAGTAAAATTCCAGTAAGTCGCTCAGGATGTAGACCTCTAAAGAGATATGTGACTGCTGCCTAAGCAGTTTTTGTCTATTTCCTAATTTTAAATGACCAGCAAGCATAAATGCAAAGGTGTTCGAACATTGCAACCGCTGGGGAAGGTAGTCATTGCTCTTACCATCAGCTGCTGCTCAGCTGCATGTGTCCTTTCACTCTTCATTAATTTTATTTTTTTTAAATTCAGTGTGAATGCTTCACCTTCAGCTGATCAAAGCCTTACAAGTGGTAGTCTAAGCATTTCACACAAGGAAATTATGTTGTGTGCAGGGTGGGAGACTGATGGCTGTTCAAAGGCCACCAAGATCATGCAAGCCTCAATATTTTTCCAAATCCATCAAAAAATATCTCCCTGAAAGCTGCCATTCAGGAAATGACTTTTCTTGAGTTCAAGGAAGCCTGAACAAAGTTTGCAGAATTGCAAGAATGGGCAAGGATGGAGCTGATAGAGATTAATTGCTCATGGTAGAATGGGCATCCAAAGACCTAATCCTATAATAACAGAGGCTTAAAAGCGATAGCGGCAGTTTGTGAAAGTGTGACAAGCATGGAACAAGAGCCCAGAATATAAATATGTCCTAGAGCTATGCAGTGTGTAAAAGATCTTTTGCCAGGCAAGGCTTTGGGAGCTATCATTAGACTGGCAGTGAAGAAGGTTCAGGTCTCCCCAGCTGCCTGTGCCCTGGCCCAGGCTCCTCAGTGGGAGGAAAGCCCTGGCTAACAGTCAGAGCTTGTGAACCATAGAGACACATCCTGAAAATATCCAATCTCTGCCAGTGGAGCAGAGCAATACCTCTCTGTCTTACCTACAAACACCATTCTCCCCAGAATGGTCACCACCAAATAGAGTTAGGGGAAACAAAACAAAAAGGAACTGTTTGAAAGATATACATTAAAAATGACATTTTAACACTTTGCATCCTGGAGGCATGACACAAGCCCCCCTTCGTCTTCTATCCATCTCTCTGAGGAAAACAGTGTTAGCTCCAACTTACAGGTCCAGAAGCAGACATGGGTTGGGGTGCAGTGACTTTGTTCAAGCTATGCTCTGAAGATGACATTAGCCCCTGGAAACAAATCTAATTTGCAAACTTTCTCCTCAGGTTATCTAATTTTTCATTTTGTCCATAGGAAATAAAGCATAATGAAAGGCTTCAATTAAATTTAGGAAGGAGAGGAAATAACTTCAACCATTTCTTTTACTAGCTTCACTAAGAATATAACAGGAAGGATGAAAACCAAGTGACATTTTCTAAACTCTTTTATTTTTATATTTTTCAGAAATATTTTTAGAGAAGAACAAAAGTTTGCTTTAGAAATGTCTTTTGGCTGAAGCAAAGATTTTTAAAAATTAAATAGGAAATTCTGTATGAGATTTCTTTTTGTCCCTAATCGAAATAGTATTTCCAGTCTCAAAATCTAATTTTCTCTTTTTCCATCTAATAGCAGCTTTGCAAACCCAACCTTAAACTCTACTTGGGTCTTAGAAAGGGAAGCCTACAGTCTCCAGTTAGTCTGTCTGAGGCCTTGCCATTGCTGTTCATTTTCCATGGAGGCTGCTCCAATACCACAATGATGGATGCAAAAACCAACACCCTGGGACCGAGAATGAATAATAAACATCCTCAGTGTTCATGCTGTTCCTTTGAGTTGTTCCTGTCTGTTTTGTCGTTGATGTTCATGATTTACCCTGCTCTTCCACAAAACCACTTCTCTTCCCCACAAGGATCAGGTGCTGCCTCCCAAGCTCTGGGCTTATTTTCACTCTTTATAGTGGTGCTTGTTGGAAAGGGATGAGAAATCATCTCAGACATGCTATGAAAGAGAAAATCATAGCGCAAACACATGCCACCCTGCTTTCTTTGCATAATCTCTCTGTTCAAATTTCAATCAGTTCAGTGTCCCACCGGCGGTAGATGAAAACTGGGTAAACAGACTGAAAACATCCTGTCTTGGTTTTCTTTGCAATGTAAGCTGATCAAAAAACAAACACAGGGCTAATGTACAAAAACATTCACATGATGTCTGGCTGCATAACAACTGTAGGTAATGAAATTAGTTTAGGCAGGCTGGGTGTGGGCCAGAATGCAAAAAGATGAGTTTTAAGTGTCTCACAATTCAATTGCATTAAACAGCTCATTGATATCCTGCACCTATAGTGGCTGAGTACCTGCAATGGTTCATTAGTTTTTATCAACAGCCATTCTGAAATCATTGTGCTGTTTTCATATTTCACAGAGACATTACTGCTGGCCCACAGAAAAATTATAAGGGATCAGAGGAGCGATGGTGGGGAGTGTCCCACAGACACTGCCTTGGAGCTGAGGAGGGAGGAGGGAGAGGTGAGGTTGCAGGCCTGGCCACTGGGGCTGAGGAGACCTCTCTGCTGGGTCAGATGCCCGAAAGACATGTAAGGACTCCAGAGCTAGGGGAGAGGGATGATAGATGACTGACTTGTTTTTTGGCCTGAGCATGTGAAAAAGTGGCATTGTTCACATTAATCTGTCTCACAGCTGCCTTGTTCTGGGCAACAGACAAAAGCTGCAGTGAAAATCCCCACTCACTCTCTGTTCTACCAAAAGCACTTCACCTCTCACATGCTTTCAGCAACTCTTGTTTTCCATTCTCACAAGACTCCTTAAATTTGCCTTGTCTTGCTATTTTATGTATTTCATATACTGATTCTAAATATTAAAACACAGTCCTTACTACCTGCATTTATATGCAACTCTCAAGCAAGAATGACGTCTTTTATATTGGATACACAACATGGACACTCAGGAAACAGAGGTATGAAAGTTACTTTTTTACTAAATCTTCTGTAATCAATAAATAGTTTTAAAGTTAATCTTTTGAAAATTCTTTAGCTGAGTTATTAATATTTTTAAACTACAAAACTTCAACCTCTCCTGTAAAACAAAGCAGTGCTTGTAAATACATATACCTTAATTTAATTGTTAACCTATGATATGATTTCACCTCAAGTCCTGAAGCACAAATATTAGGAGAAGGGTAACTGATGAACATGGAGCACCATGAACCCCCTTCACACTACAAGTATGTGCAACTTAGTAGCCAGTCACTCAGAATAAAATTAGCGTTGTCCAGATTTTGACATCAGCACAGAATCACAGAAACGTAGAGGTTGGAAGGGACCTCAGGAGATCATTCAGTCCAACCCTCCCTGCCAAAGCAAGTTCCCTACAACAGGTTGCACAGGAAAGTGTCCAGGTGGGTTTTGAACATCTCCAGAGATGGAGACTCCACAACCTCTCTGGGCAGCCTATTCCATTGCTCCGTCACCCTTACAAGAAAGAAGTTTTTCCTTAGGTTTGTATGGAACTTTAGGTGTTCCAGTTTTTGCTTATTGCCCTTTGTCCTGTCACTGGGTACTACTGAAAAGAGCCCGGCCCCATCCATTTGGCGCCCACACTCCAGGTATTTACAGACATTGATAAGATTCCCTCAGTCTTCTCTTCTCCAGGCTGAAGAGTCCCAGCTCTCTCAGCCTTTCCTCGTACAGGAGATGCTCCAGGACCCTCATCATCTTTTTGGCCCTCTGCTGGACTCTCTCCAGAAGATCCCTGTCCCTCTTTAACTGAGGAGCCCAGAACTGGACACAGTACTCCAGACGTGGCCTCCCCAGGGCAGAGTAGAAGGCAAGGAGAACCTCCCTCCACCTGCTGGCCACACTCTATATTTAATGCACCCCAGGATACTGTTGGTCTTCCTGGCCACAAGGGCACAGTGCTGGCTCATGGCCATCCGTTGTCCACCAACACACCCAGGTCCTTTTCAAAAGAGCTCCTTTCCAGCAGGTCAGCCCCTAACCAGCAGTGGTGCATGTGGTTATTCCCTTTCTATACCTTTTCTATACTTTCTAACCAGCACCTTTTCTACATGCTCATGCTGATTTATTCCTAGTTGAGAGGACGACCTTGCCACATCTTTCTTTTATAGCTGTCATAAAAGAAGAAAGAAAACCCCAAACCTTCTGGATATGGACCCCCCAAAATATGATTCTTAATTTGCAGAATTTATTTTAGAGCTTACTGAAGTTAGTCGCAATATCTTTCTCTTTTTGTGCTAAAAGGCACATTTCTTTGATGGAACATTTTGAAAAAGTGTTAACTATTCTGAAATATTGTTTTGGAAAATCT
Source organism: Antrostomus carolinensis (assembly GCF_000700745.2). Taxonomy (NCBI): domain Eukaryota; kingdom Metazoa; phylum Chordata; class Aves; order Caprimulgiformes; family Caprimulgidae; genus Antrostomus; species Antrostomus carolinensis. The sequence continues at coordinate 3,976 of NW_010329413.1, read as the reverse complement.
CCTCACCTGTGACAGCGTTTCAAAGGTGGGTGATGACAATGTGGGTAATGAAAATAATAGAATTATTTGAGGGTTTTTTCTTCAAAATGAGTATTTGAAATAAAATTCCTAAACTGAAATCTGTTCCTGTTTTGTCATTTTAGGAAAGTTATCAGAAAAGAACATTCCTGAAAACCTGTATTATTGTATTGTATTGTATTAAATATCTTTCCAAAAATTAAGGTTTTTTTCACAACAGAAAAAAATTACATTGCAATATTTTACATGAAGTTGAAAATCTAGATCCTCACCGGTTCTACTCTATTCCCTGACCTGCAAAGAAAATACAGGAATAACACATCCTTCATATATGTTAGGATAAAATTTAAGTTACTCTAATTAACACAATTGCCATGTGACTGAGTAAAAGAAAAAGGAACCACAACATCAGCTAAATCAAAACTGGAATAAACATGCAATAGGAGAACATACAAAGGCTTGCTTATTCAGTTACACCTGTGGATATTTATTTCACTGAAATGATGAGGAAACTATTAAACATACTGGACTTGGTAGTATGTGTTAAAAAATAATTCATCAAGCAGAATGTTTTCTGAGTTTTGGAAGTAAGTTCTGATCTGACGTGGTGTTGTGTTCATCACAACATGGAAGAGCCATTCTGAGGGGCAATACAGGCTTTTGTCTCTAATAGAAAATCTAATTTGATGTCTCTCTCTAGGTAGCGCAGCTGGGGATAATTACACGTTTCTGTCACATACTCCGAATGCTCCCTGCTCCGTGGGAGGGTAGGAGGCACAAACACGGTGGCCTGACGACTGTAATGGAATATTAAAACCCAGGGACAAACAGCTGATGACTCCTGCCTTGCAGACCACATTGTGTCCTCTAACGCCTGCTACTCTGCAGCCTCTGCCGAGCTTAAACAGCTCCCTACCACTGCCTCCACCTTTGTGGTGAAACACCCTGAGCACTAAGCACTCCTCTCCCTCGGGCAGATCTGTCTCCTTCCCCCCATCCTGGCCTGCTGCAAGCCCATGCCCTTCCCAACACAAAGCTTGCCTGAGTGCTCCACCTCATTCTTTTTCCTGAGCTTTGTAAAGCAATTTGAATCTGCACATTGTTGGTTAATAATGTATGAATGTATATGTTTACCACTCACAATATTTAACTTGGTGTGTTCGTTTTATGTATAACGAGACATGGCTAATGTGTTCACAATCATGGTTCAGCATTTCGAATAGGTCATCAAAATGACCACCTTCACTGCACTGATTTATTAAATGGCTAGCAGAAATGGCCCATTTTAGTCCATTTTTCTTCTGTATGGCAATATAATCAAAGCATACAAATGTCAAAACACATACAGGTATACTGAACTCCAAACATAAACCAAAACAAAGTCATCTTGTGTATATGCCTGAGCATAAGAAGAGGAAACTCAGTAATCCTGCCTAAAATCACCAATATACTTCAAACAAATGCCCCAAACCCCTTAAATTATACCTCAGCGTATCATTGTGCTTGTACCTTGGTGCATTTTATATATTTCTTTGAATGTTTTTTCCATCTATCAGGAAGACCTTCTCCCTGCTTCTTACACATATACTGAAGCTGTGTAAAACAATTAGTGACCAGCACCAGAGGCATGTATTTCTCATCAGTGTTCTACTTCAGCAACTTCCTCTGATTTTCCTCCCTGTAATTTTCTGGGACATTGTATTTTCACTGTGCAGGTACTTCAGTGTACTAATATCACACTCTATTCCTACAGGGTGCTGTCAAAATAGTCTGCTAAAAGAGAAAGAAACCAGTGAGCTAAGTATTGCAGATGGATTAAAGAAATAGTGATGTCATTTTAATTTATAAAGACCAGGAAATTAGATTAACATAGATGAAAAAGAAAGCAAGGCTGGCATCATTGTAACAGGCTGAAATCCTGCTCAATCAGTAAACATGAAGGTTTTGTGTAGAGGACAAATTACCAGCACTCAAGTCACACTTATGGCCCAATCCAATATACTTGGGAACTGTAACCACCTACCCATAAATAAAATTCTATACGTTGTCTGGTCTTCTGGCTCAATAGTACTACACATTTCTGTAGGCAGCACAGGATTCTTTTTGCAACTGCTGCCAGTGGTTGAATTAGCACCACAGAGCTGGTTCGCTATTGATATCAATGAGCAGATGAGCTTTCAGACTGCAGTAGCTCTAGATGTGTCATTATAGAGTGAAAAAGATTATTATGCAAAGCTTCTGCCAGTGCAGCTGCAGATGAGGTCTTCCCTTACATCCCTAACATCTGGGTAAGAACCAAGGGACATCTCAATACTCTGCTGGCATTTCTAGTTGCACTAGATATCTAGCACAGATTTGGTCTGCTGATCAGTGACTGTTGGCAGAGTTTTCCAAAAGCAAGGTTGAGTGAATGAATGTGGTTTGAAAAAAAAAAAAAAAATCTAGGAAAATATCTGTGAGTTTTTAAGCTCCTCATCCTCTTCAAGTACAAACATTACTCCAGAACTGAAGTCGTGACATGACAGTATATGATTGCAACAGTCCAGTCATATATACTTATGAGGAATACAGGGTTATTTGTCTGTCAGAAAATGCTGCGAAAATTGTCAAGGTTTGCAAAACATAACAAAGATGAAAAAACAAGAGAAATCCTAACAAAAGGTTTGTTTTTATACTTGTTTATTTTTATTTACTTTTCAGTGAATTTATCTGTTTTGAAGTTAGTGGTTTAGAACATATAGCAAGAAACTTCACCAACTCCTAGGATAAGTTTATATTATTTAATTCTCAGGATTTCTATTTCAGCCCCTAGGATGCTGGTCAAGAAAGAAGTTGTTTGGTCATAGGGCTGATGTTACACATGAATTTAGATTATGCCAAATCTGTAGCAGTTTTCAAGATTAGCAAAGGAACAGAGTGTGTCAGCATTTGACTATGGATAAGATAAAGGTTCATTAGGATCCTCAGCAGTGTCCTTTTTTGTCTTCTCCTCCTGAGAAAAGACGACTCATCCTCTTTTGTTTTGCTACTTACCATGAGACCTGTAACCGAAGTAATTAACTTTCTCTGGCATAGGAAGTCTCCAAGTGAGGCAGAATATTTTATTACAAAGCTACAGCTTTGTTTTAGATGTTTGATTGTAAACAACTGAACATTTACTTTGGAGAATGACACTGAAGTTCAATGAGTCAGTGAAGGAAAGAAGTTTAGCATACACTATGCACTGCTGTAGTTTTTTGCCAGGGACACATGTGCAGAGATTGTGAACTAAAAAGTTCATGGCCAGAAGTGCATGCTTACACCTATTAGCATCTGCAAATTTCATTTTTTTTACTCCTTATATGTTAAAAACTCACTCTAATACAAATACATCCAGGGATTTTAGATTGATCTCAGGCCATCCCAACAAGTGTCAGGTGATGCTGGTGCTGGCTGTTTCCGTGTCATCAGCCATATTGCAAGCTGACTGTACCGGAGAGGTCAGCTCTGTTGTGACACTTACACAGATTGAGTTGCCAACATAAGGGACTAAACAGGAAGGCAGACTAGGCCCAGATCCCTCAAAGTATTTTAGCATCTGCCTGACACTGACTCTGAAGTAATATGAACAGTTGCAACGGGAGTGGATGTGGCCACACCATCCCTGCCCTGCCGTGTCATCAGGAAATCCGACCACACAACCCAGAGGTTTGCAGCTTGTAGCAGCATTCACTGCCACTCCCACCCCCGACTGCAATTTATTAGATCTCCTGATACATCTGAGATATCTATAAATATTTATGGTTGCAGGCTGATGTGACTTTCTCAAAGTCACAGAAGACTTGCATCACAGAGCAGAAAGCTCATTTTGCTTTAACCACTGGGTCATCCTTCTTTGTTAAACAGGGATGCCCACTACTCCCCTCTGCCCAGCAGTGGAGACTCCTGGGGGAGTATGATTCTGCAGCAGCCCCTCCAC
>NW_010329412.1:21874-36943 GCF_000700745.2 Antrostomus carolinensis | reverse complement strand
CCAAAACCTTGCCACGCAAACCAAATACACTGTCTTTTAATTGTTTTATAAATGTATTTAATGCACAGTTGGTCTTGTGTCATATTTCCACACAGCAATGAACTTCATTCATACAGTAACACAACCAATATTTTCTTGAGGGAAACTCATTTTTCTAGCAAAGACTTGGAATATGGTTTCACTGTGTTTTAGTCAGTCAGTCAGGCTTGATCTACACACCACTATATGTTTATTTAATGCTGTTTCCCATATTTATGTGTGTGAAGACCAGGTGTAAAAGTATAATATTGAGCTATCTATTTTATCAAGCAAGTATTCTGGGATGGCCTAAGACTGTTGAATTTTTCCAAAGTGCTTGTTACAACTTAAATTACAAGGATACCCCTCTTACAAATTTTCTTTCTAATCCTATCCTGTTAAAGTGCTTCTTGCCATAGAATTTTCATTTAAATTATCAATTTCTGTTAAAAAAAAAAAAAAAAGAAAGAAAGAAAATTAACCTGTGTTGCCTCACATTATATCAACTAGTCAGCCAAAGTGGCCTAAACATTGCAACACAAAATGTTAGCTCCTATTTTAAATAACATAGGCTAACTGTGAGAGATGCTAAGGAACTCTAAATGTTACGCTATTTTGTAAGATTATTCTAGAAGAAAAAATTTTTTTTTAGAATTTTTCATTACAATCTTAACATTAATTAATTTTAAAATATTTTTTCTAGTTTTGAATTGTCTGTATCTTTGGAGAGAGAGTGATTGCCCATAGACTGCAGTATAGACAGTGACTAATGGCATTCCTATCTTTACAGTAATGCTCTGCAAGTTTAGATTTATTCTTAGAATGCATCACTATGTGTTTCTTAAATAAAACAGAGAGACCTTAGTCAGGAAATATTTCCAGATTATTTATCTGAGGCATGTACTATAGCTTTGGGTTACAATTTTCCCACTTATACAAATAGGTTTTGGATTTTTTTAAAGTGCAATTAAAATTAATATTGTGTGTTATTTAAAGATTAATCTAAAAATTATTACATGTTCACCACTAGTAGTAAAAGCTAGTCACCAAATAAATTATTTTATTATGAAATTTCTTTGGAAATCTTTCTCAAGGTCATCTATTTCTGCCTAACTATTCCTATACTTAAATCTGCAATGGATGTGTATTTTTGTCTAAAAAATATGAAAGTATGAAAAATAAGTCCTACATAGGAACTATGATCTAGTATTCATCTGATCCATTAATCAGACAGTTCAAGATAATCTAGAATAGTTTTCTGCTGGATTAGGAAACTGAACACGTTCACAGAGAGGTTCAGAGATCCAGATCAGGGAAACAAAGAGAACGGTCAAAGAGTAAAACCTCTATTTTAGATTGTATTAAGCCATAAAATTTTGAAGTAACTAAGAAAAAGTTTGGGGATTTTGTTTTGTCTGCTTGACAAATTATGTAAATTAGAACCTTTGCAAGTGAACAAACATTATGAAATCTGTCCTGTTCTGCAAGATTACAGAATTTACATTAATGGAGTCAAGAGCTATGATAGAAAAATAGCTGATGAACTGACAAATTAAAATGTATGGGGAAAAAGGGAAAAAAAGATTTTTAACAAAGCTTTTGTTTTTTTGTCTTTTTTCTTTTGCTTCTCCCTGCCCCTCGTCAGGTAGTATATGTCCTCAGCTAGGAAGCTTCAGATGAGAATATAAGGAATTATATGATTAAAAATTTATCTGTATTCTGTTCATTGGATTATATATTAATTAACAAAGCACTTAGTTGTATTCATTTTTAATCATAGAGTTTGTCCTCTGTATTTTGTATTCATAGCCCAGAGTACACTGAAAGCCTATAAATAAGAAAAATTATGATCCCATTTTTTTTGAGACAGGTTGGAAAAGTGAGAACATTTATGAACAATAAAAAATCCATGGGTTTCCACCAGTTTTCTGATTCATAAATTTATGTAATGAAGACCAGGACATTTCATGGTGAGCATGATGGACTATTACTAACCTGTTTTGGGGTCCCTAATGCATCTCCTTTGTTTTGCAAATTTATTATATTACACATAGATTCTTATCTTTATATATCATCGTTTTGCTCAGATGAGTGTCTTGAGGGACTAAGAGGATTCTGCAAGGAAAAAATTGAGATTCTAATTCACAAGGGCTTTTACTTAACCTGCGTTTTCCTGTTGACTCTAGTAGGACCATTTCAGTGATGCTGCAGGTGAGCAAAGAATGAATTTTAGTTAAGGAGTTGGTACAAATGTTTTTTGTTCTGCTTCTGTTGGTCAGTTTCTGTCTTCACATGTTTGCTTCTCCTTCAGTTGTTCTAACACAACTTTATGTGGGACTGTGCTGTAAACCAGACAGCTGAAATGATTTTAATTAAAAACAGTAATACAGTTCCTTTTTCTTACCCTTCTTACATATAGATGATAGTGAAGCCTTACCCTGCAAAAAATAGTTTGGTTAAATTCAGAAGGCTAACTCAATTTCAGAGGAGCAATAAGGAGCTTCTTAAACTAGTTCCTCCCCTGAATGAAACCTATCCTGGAACTGAATAAAACCTATCCCTGAGTAACTGTTAATCTCTGACAATACTGTCCTGCAAAGAAATGTAATAATGAACTTGATTATCTGCAATTGCATCTGATGTAGTCATTTATCTTACAAAGTAGGTGTGAAAAGCTACATTTATGGTCTAATAGGATTTTATACTTCAGTTTTCTCAGGGATAAATGGCTGTACAAGGTATAGTTGTAGTAGAGAATCAAGTGTATTGTGTTACTACGTGCTATTCAAGCCACAGCACTCAGGTTGCATTGTGCTCTCTCTTCCTGAAAAGTAAAATGTATTGTGAGATTTACTGTATCAAATTATATAATTTTGTGCCTCTGATTGCTATGTGAAGAGAGTTATTATTTGTATGGCACAAGAAATCAGCTACTGAACAACATGATATGTATTGATAACACTATTTATCTCTATGATTATTAGTACTAATACTGAATTACATTCTAGTATTGTGGAGGGAGGGGGGAATCAAACAGGAATACATCACTTTTTCTGAAGCAACCTCTAATATATTTTTGTTTTCAGTTTAAAGTCTGAACTTCCAAACCTTGGCTGCTTTGTTTAGTTCCTCATATAATTAAGTAATTTTTGGTATAAAATAGGTAATTATACATTTCCAGTTTCAGTTGAATATTAATTCAGTTATGGTATTTCAGTGATAAAGAATAGGCAGCTTAGGACTGAAGAAGCTGCTGTGAAATATTACCTGTCATATGCAATTCTATGAATGTTCACTGAGCAGTACTTGACCTAAAGATACAACTGAGTGTATAAGATGGATTTCCAGCTGTTTACAAAGGGGTCTCTGTAGCATTTAAAAAAAAAATATTTCGGCTGATTCCCAGAAGAAGAAAAAGAAGCAATAGAAAACTGTTACTTAGAACTCTCTATCTCTCTCTTTTTTCCACCACATGATAGCTCTTCTGTATTTACAGGTTTTCATTAGTGTGATTTTGAAGTGCCTCCATTGAGAAGTTTTGCTTTTGACCAACATGCTTATACAGCACATGATGTGAAATGATATTCTAGTAAATGATATACTAATATAGAAAACGTGAAACAATGAATATGTTGCTACAGTTTTACTCTTTGTCTGTATTGACTGTATTTATATTTGTGGTTTCTAGCTGAAGCATAGTTAAGTATTTGCTGTCTTCTGATAATGATTGTCAGGTTTTGCTCATTTAGGGTTAGAAACTAATCTAATTAATAGCAATAATTTGGCATTTTGCAATGTTTGAACAGAAGTTACTGAAATAAACAGTTGGCCTCATGAAACTAATAAAGAGGGTTTTTATGATTGTAATTTTATATGTGAAGAAGGGAACATGATTGTAGACAGGTGCATTTTTAGTTGTCCTTATAGCTCACATTTTGGGGGGGGGGGGGAGCAAAGAAGATAAAGGTTATTAGATCACAACTTTCCTCAGTTATATTTTTTTTTACTGTTTATTTCCAAACAGTGTGGAAGTTTTCACATATTTACATCTTTGTTGTGCTTAAATAATTTAAGTAGGCTACAGTTGGTAATTTCACTCTCTAGATTTTTTTAATTTTTTTTTTACTCCTTTCAGGAACAGGTCCTAGTCATTCTGGCTAATAATTTTTTAGCAGTGTGCTGGCCAGTGGCTAGTCTGCAGTATTGTTGCCATGGAGTCTTACTGAGAGGAAAAGAAATAATAATAAAAAATACTTAGTATTAGGTTTTTGTTGTTTTAGTTCAGAACACTTCTAATAGATAATGACTTGTAGTATCCTGCCAGTGTCTTACACATAGAGAAGTTTTTGTCTTCTACTCTTCTTTTGCAAAGGATCAGAGGAAAGAGAAAGTATTAATGAGAATGAGTTGTAACAACAATAGTCTGGGGGCTGGCATGTCATCTGTCTCTGAACTACTGTGAAATCCACAGATTTAAGCAAGATTGGAAAAAAAAAACAAAAACAAAAAACCAAAAAAACATGGTAATAACTAGCAAAGGCCTTACCCGAATATGTCTGGTTTCTTTTTTGTCTTGAAAGAATACATGTGCTCCCCAAAGGCCCCCATGACCAAATAATTTTCTTGTGAGAAATTCCTACTTGTCCCTGTATTTTTTGCTGGAAAGTAGAGACATATTTAGATATTTATGCAAGATTTTGTATTATTTATGAAACCCACAAAAAAAAATTAATTACTTTAAGACAGAGGTGAACTGAAATTTGATAAAATGCATGGGCTAATAGAATGTAAGTAACTCTGCTAATTGTCCTTCCATGATAGGCACAACATTTAAAGTAAAGAGACAAATGACATACTTTTTCTCTCTAGTTTTGTCCTTTCCTATTTGTGTTTCTGACTGTGTCACTGCAGGAATCTTGAATTTCTATATAACACCTATCTCCCCCCCCGCCCCCCTTTTTTTTTTCTCTTTTGCACTAATGTGGTTGCACTTGTAGCATTCACTTTTGATTCTTTCTAATTATTATATTACATTTCATCATAGTATTGAATACTGATATCTATTTAAATTATTTTGGCAGGGGGAGTATATCAACTTATTTCACCCAAATTTACAAAAACCTATATGGGTCTTAATTTTATTCATGTTTCTTCTTAATGTTATTCATACTTCTTTGAAACTACTGGCAGTTTTAAAGGTGATTTTATGCAAAAATATTAGCAGGAGTGGGAACTCAGGCTGTATGTTCTTGCAAGGAACAACCTTGAGGGATGCCTATCTGTAAAATTTCAACATCATCACATACATATTTGTCTTCTCAGAACAGAAAAACACTGTAATTTAAGATTAAATAAGCAGCTGGTGGAGAGTTTCTGATTTGATCATGTTGTTTTTTTAGACAGACTAATTGTTCTGATTTATGGTTATCACCTGTATTTCATGGGTGCTTGCTTCCAGCTCTAATTAACGGATAATTTTTAACTGCTGCAACTTTAATTGTTCCTTGGATTTCAAAGAGTAGAGGAAACATAGCTGTTAGCAAACACAGGCCTTGCTTCTATGACCTTTTTTATGTTAGAAATAGAAATTATAATTGTTTGGGTTTGGGGTTTTTTGAGATACTGAATTTTAAAACATCTATGAAATAAGAATATTGTGCTATGCCTATAGTGATGGCAATGATTAAAAGGACACAAAATTCATCTTCAATATATATATAAAGATATATTTTAAAACTTCCTAATATAAGGTTGTTTGACATTATTTAGGGAACAACAGATCTTTTACATATTTTTTTTCATTTACTTCTGGTCACTGTAAAACACAACAGCATAGTTTTATTAATACCTCAATAACCACTTTTTTCCTTACAAATTGTTTTCAGAGATACATATAATCTTGGTCTGAAGATATAAAGAGCTGGAGAATACATTATTTCCCTTTGATATGGCATTTCAGTGATTTTGTGAACAATAAGGTACAGTTATGCTATTTTTAATAGAAGCTCTTCTAGTCATGGTATGAATAATGAAGAAAGAGTAGATAACAACTCAACATGGATTATAAAAGTCAATACTGTTACAAGAGTAACAGCAGTGCACAGAAAAATATGAAGTAAAAAGAATATTTTTATTAAATTGCAAAATTTACAAAAGGATTTTATGTACATAAAATAGAATGTATAAGGTATAACAAGTCAAAGATTGTGCTGAGATTATAGAGGGCTGTTGATGAATATTGAAATTTTTTAATAAAGTCATCCAAACTTCATATATGCTCACAAAAGGAATCAGAGAGAATAAAATTCAGTAAAAATAGCATTCTTGTAGAGGAAGCCTTCTTGAAACTGTTACTAGAACTACAACTACAAAAGTTTCTAAGACTTAATGATTTGATTTTTAAATTATTTTGCATGTAAAGGATAACATCGGTGAATCAATTGTAAAAAAACCAGAAAATCTTAGCTTATTCCAGAAGTGGTTTTTGTTTTGTTTTGTTTTATTAATCTGATAATTTTATAAACCTGCATTTTCCCCCCAAAAAAATCTTAAATTTCTCTAACATGTTACCTTTGACCATTCATGAGTCATTCCTGTCACAAACAATCCCACATCTGGGAAAATTTTTACAGCTTATATTACTCGTACCTTCTCTGTATCTTTCAGACTTTGCAGAAATGTTTTCAGATTCATCCCTCAGATTTCTTTTCTAATTTGCTGGTTAAACTGGAATGAGAACACATACAAAAAGGTCTAAATCTCAGAAAATAACTAAAAGAGTGAAAAATTATACTGGGAGCGTACAGAAAATATATGTGTGCTCATGTAGCATTTAAGCTTCGCCTTCAATACTCTCCAACAATATGTAAAATAAACTGGTTAGAAAAATTGTTTGAATAATTAAAAGTATGTCCGGATACACTCTGTGAAGTAAATTAGGATACTCTGAGAAAGTTAAAGACTATTTCAGAAATGTTGTAAGTAGTTCATACATGTATGCGTACATAGGCATAGTGTTAATTAAAAAAACCCAACCAAACAAACCAAAAAAACCTTAGTCTTTTTATTTTTAAACTAAATGTTTTGTGAAAAAGTTGTAGATACAACACTGTATTGATATGAGAAGTCTTTCACTATCTTTGGATTACAGTGTTTAAGAGCAGAAACTCTCTCTAAATCCTGATCATAAACCCTTGCACTAGGTGAAGATGTGAAAAACCTAACTTTACGATGTTCTAATACCTAATTTCATTATACCACAATTCTTTTACAATTTGGGGGAAAAAAGATCTAACAAACAAAAAAACCACCAAAAAAAAAAAAAAAATCCCCAGCATCTTGATTTATCTTTCACCAAAAGGGTTAAAGCATGTTATAGCCATGATTCTCCTTAACATGGAATATTCTATCCAACAACAAAATTATAATCCATTTCTCAAAGGATGGTGCAAAAATGGGATTGAGAGATGTGGCTAACGTATACAACTATCAAGCCAAATTTAATATTAATGTAATAAGAGGATTAGCTCTTTTTATAGCCCACAAATTGGTACAAAACCCAAGTTTGTACCAATTTCATTTGTGAACTGCAGAAGGGTTTGACATGTTTGTTTGTTTGTTTGTTTGTTTTTTCAAAAAAATAGTTCCATAGTATGCATTAGTCAAGTGTGATAGAGGATTTAGGTGCTTCTGTATTATAATAACTGAGCAAACATTGTCCTGAGTTTGAGTGTTCATTCACTTTTATTTCAAAATATCTTTGTTTTCTTCCAATCCAGAACAAAACTGAAATTTTAAACATCTCAGTAATGAAACAGAATCTCTTTCCTTTCCTTTTCCCCTTTACCTTTCCCTTTCCCCTTTTCCTTTCCCTTTCCCTTCCATAAAACCAAGTATCACTTTTCGGAGTAGCATATTTTTAACTCTGGTAATACTATTTCATCTACTAGTTAAAATTGTTATCTAGTTTACAGATTAAATCCTTACTCCTAGCCTATCTACATCTTTATAGGGCTGTTCTTATTTGTCCTGCGAGGCAAGTGAAGTGCAACAAATGACCTTCAACCAGTCTTACAACTATGTATACAAGGCTTCATTGTCAGTGGAAGAATGATAATTAAAGAATGTTAGGATATTAAGAAAGGGATAGTTTTCTGAAAACAGTTCTTTTAAACTTTCACAAGCAGTGTCTCAGTTCAAAATTGCTGTAAGACTATGCTGGCCCACACTTTGCCGTTGGCCAGTCATACACTTTTTGCACATACTGAGATCTGTTTCTTTAGCTAGGCAGGATAACTGTCATTCAATGACAGGCCATTGTTAGCATTTTACATTGGCACTAAATACCTACATGTATATTCTGTGCTCTGGTGTTCAATCAAAGAGCTGTGGCCTAGGTATGAGCCTTCAATGTCAAACAGAGATGTTATTGCACTATCACTATGCTTATTGAATCACCCTGGAAAAGGAGCAGGAAAATTGCCATGACAAAATCATTACTATGTTCCAGCCACCAAAAGCAAAATAATCTCTCAAGCCATGCAAAGAAGGTTGTGGTTCTACATTATGCTACAGCTCATTTTACTGTGTAGTTCATCTGCCTTGATCAGGTAGATGGAGCTTGCATAAGAACATCAGGAGCAGATTGCAGTCACACCTTTCTTTCGCTAAATAGACATATTCTGGGGACTAGGTCTATACAACTGCACAAAAGATGTAGTAATTAATTTAGAAGAATTACTCAGTGAAATAGAATTTAAAATAGTGTGCATTTTAGAGATACCAAAATAGATCATATATCAATGGTTTGGTTACCTGTAGATTTGCCTACAAAGCAAGTTAAGCATTTCAGAGAAAAAAAAAATAAAAAAAAACCCTAAAAAAATCTTTAAACATTTTTAAATAGTAAATCTTCTAGCTGCACCTTGGAACAACAGAGACAGCTTTAGCCTATCTGACCTTGGTCAAGTCAAGCTCCTGCTAACTTGGTAAATATTCTATTCATGTGCTGCATTAGTGAGCTTGGCCTTTGTTGGTGGGAGGGAAAGGAAAACAGGTTTATTGAGGTCTATTATGTTGCCATTAGCCTAAAAAGCAGAGACACTTTCTGTCATTTTAATTGTTCATATTCTGGATTTAACAGCATTAAACTCGACCAGCTCTGCCCTTACTAACGTGTGTCATTGTAATCATCTGTATCTTGCAGATCAGGCTTGGCTGGTATTCATTGGAAACATGTCCTTATGGATATGAATATTAATGCTTTAAAATGGTAATCTTTGTTAATAGTTGTGCCCCTTTATCCCTTTGTTTCCTTTTTGAACTTCAACATTTGTTTGATATTTCATAATTGTATCCTTTCTGTCCCTAAACAGACACAGACATGACCCTCTGGTTAAGGGTGAGTTCAGGTTCTCCAGCCTATAACTCCGTCAAGAAAAAAAGTTGTGGCCTCAAATTAATCGGAGGGTGCTTTGTAAAAACAAATCAAAAGCATACATAAAGAAGGTCACTGGAAAAACTTAGTGATCCTGAAGGATGTTTTTATTTATCTACATTTGTTTAGTTTCAGTAGTTACTTTTATTACTTTTTAACCTCTGTCTTCCAAGTATATATGTGAATGTACAAGGTTGGCTAGAAAATACACCATGAATATAACAGGGTTTGTGTTTGTGAATAGAGCTGTGTCTGAAACTTGGGTGTAGGAAACTACCTTGACTCTACTTCCAATAGTTTTCTTTTCCAGTTGCTTTGTGTGGTTTTTTTCATGGCCAGGTTTCTTGTACTGACTGGTGGATAAGTTCCAGAGACAACTCGAGTATGTCAATCTCATAGCTGCGATTTCCTTAGGATGTTGGTTACTCTCCTTTTGGTGGCAAAGAAGCAACTGCATGTCACATTACACTGATCAAGCCTACGTGTTAATACTGGACCTAAGGTTTACCCATACCTTCCTTGTAAATCAAAAATCCTAGGATCATCATAAAATTAAATGGTATACTGCAGATTATTTAATTAATATATTAGAGAAAATAGTACAAGAAACTAATCCATCATGGTTTTCTGTTTGGACTATGGGTGCCCTTTCCCTTAAATTCTGAACCTTAACGACATTGTTGCATCACAGAGGAGTATCTTTTAGAAAATTCATAATGTGGCTGAAATTACTTATGGTATTTTCAAAGTGGTTTTGTTTGTGGTTTTTTTTTTTTTTGTTTGTGGGGTTTTTTTGTCCATCTACAATCTATAGAAAATGATAGCAAGAAAACTGAAAAAAGGATCAGATTAAATGAAGTATGAATTTCAATCTAAACTGTTTATTGAAGCCACATATTTGTAACATTAAATACCAAGTATGTACAGGTAAGGAGGCTGGGGGGCAGCCTTTAGGATAAGGCTAAAGGATTTTTTTAGCCTCTTTTCAATGGTAGAAATTAAGAATAAATCTCGTAGCTAAATGCAGCTAAAAGTTTTAAAAGAGGGGAATCACAGTGAAGGTACTTCCTGTGTCCTGTTACATTATTTTCTCTGTGACTGGTAAAAAAACACCTCAGCTGCTGTGCAAGCAGTTGGCTGAAGATAAGAGTTGTATTAAAATGCCTGCTAGGTTCTCATTGTAGCACTTCTTTGCAGTTATCCAGGTGCTGCTGAGGAAAGTCTTCTACAAATTACAAATTTGACAATTTAACAAGTCTGTCAAGCTTGGCAGTTGTCAAGGAGAGAAAATGGGTAATCATCAGAAAGAAAAGTCAAGGTGATGTCTTTGCCAAGGTGGATAATATTAATAGTAGCAAATAAGCATGAATATGAACAACTTCTACCTGAAAATTGTAAACCTTGTTGCAGTATCTCTTTGCGTTATATTACAGCTAACACCCTCCAAGTGACTTCCCTGTGTTAGTCATTGTGTGCCAATTATTTTTAGTATTAAAGCCAATACAGCTAAAAGAAGCCAAACCTCTTCTGATCACCATTTTGACTATCTGTTAACTGTTAAACTTGACACGTAGCTTCTCATTATTAAGGTTACTTTCTTTTTCAAAAAGATAACCCTGAAAAGATCAATTTTATCAGGAGATTAAGGATGCAGAAGGAGAAAGAAGCAAACTCTCACTACTTTGTAAGGTGATCTCCTCTCAGATAACATGATTAAAAAAAATAACCAAAGAGACAGTGTCTTTCTTTCTTCGGTAGCCTTTGTTGCAAGATATGTGATAACCAACATTTTTATTACTGTAGTAAAAAAAAAAAAAAGTAAAAGCTCTTTTTGCTTTCAAATTTTCCATGGAAAATTGAAAATTTTTATTTGAGTTCTGCCTTCTATCTGACTAAAACTTCAGAATTGAAACAGATGTACTTAAAATAGTGCTGCTTCTACCTGTTTTGATGAGGTTTAATTAACTTGGATGGTTCCTACCTGCTCACTTGATCATTGTTTACATTGTACTAAGTAACTTTTGGCTGACATTGTGAGTTCCTTGAGCACCAATACATCTAAGAAAGGGGAATACTGCCTATTAAAATTAACACTGCAAGATCTGCATTTTGTGAGGTGCATAATGGTGAAAATAATGACAATTCAGACTGCCTTGTTTATGCACAATGTACATATTTTCATGGTGTATGAAAAGAAGCATATTAGACCACTTAACTTTTACTGGCCTTTGTATGATTATGCAATAGTTAGCTATGAAAAGACGTTACTCTTTTTTCAAACATTCTACTTATCATCAGTAGAAAATGAAAACTTTAATATGCATTCATATTTTACTGCAAAAGAGAAGGTAAGTATAATCTTGTAGTTTATAAAGCACTGGGATAGCCTGTGAAATCGAAGACAGTATAAACCAGTAAAATGGTCAGATCTGATTTCTTTTTGCTGCAGGATTATATTCTTCCCTTAAAGTCAAATTACTTCTCATACTTTCTCTTTATACAATATGGCAGTTTAATTTAAGTGGGCATCTTAATTTGTTTTTTCCCTATCTTCTCATACCCACTGCATATGCTGTTTGAGGGAAAACAAAACAAAACAGAACAGAACAAAAAAAGCAACCAACCAAAAAAACCCACAGAAACAAAACAGTGTATCAAAAGAAAATATGTTACAAATTTAAGCCTTCTCATTGTACCAGTTAGAACAGAAAAGTTAGCAGTATTGTTACAACTGTAGAGGAAACTAGCTCATCTTTCTTACATTTCAGATACTAGTTTCATATAGTGTGATGAAGCTAATTTCTAGTGTCACACCTATCTCCTTTCCACTCTCAGTAAAAGTATGCACTATGGTTTTAGCTTGTTTTAGTTAAACATGCAGCTTTATATGAGTCATTATTTTTGTCTACCTTCTAAGGAATTGGAAAGGTCACATACAAGTCAACAGGTTTTGCAGGAGCTCAGCATTAACAAGGATTTGGTCTTTGAGGTTTGTGTGTACACATAGATGCATAGTATTTCCATATATATTTTTATATTTGTAAGTACATACATATATATATGTACAAGTGTATGCATACTTTTGTGCTGCATGCACAACGTAGATTGACCTACCTGACTAGATCACTGATCTTGTAAGTGACTAGAAGCCACGAATGATTTGAGATACACTGTTCTGAAATTACAGGAAATTTTTGACCACAGCTAGAAAAGGCATCTGATCTTTGAAGATCTCCAAAAGTACAAGGGAGAAATTACAGTTGCAGGTATCTCACAGTTCCTCATAGTCAGCTTACTCTTTTTTTTTTTTTTTTTAATTATTATAGTTTTTTCATTAAGAATTACATAGCGTGACAATCTGTAGCTACTGTAGCAATAAATAGAATTTGCTCACAGACTATGACTTCCTGAATAATTCACAAATTACTTGGTATTGAAATTAATTTCTACTGCTGCAGAGATAAGGAGTTCTGATTCTTGATCCTAATGGTAGGAAACTTAGTCTTGCTTTGCTAAGAAAAAATAGTACTTCAGTTTCATAGATATCTTAATCTGAGGATATGTTCTTTCCCCTTGAAATTAGTAGTTTTACTATAACTCAGTTTAAGTAAGCTCCTAGTCACCAAATAGCCTGGCAGTACCAGTCCTTCGAACTGTTAAGGAAATAAATCTCAAAACAATTGTGGAGCAACTGCATAAAATTCTCTAAATGTAAGCTGACTTACTTCTGAACTGCATTTTGCAACTGTTATTTAACAGATTATTAATATCAAGGAATCAAAATAGATTGAGATGTTCAACCTCTGTAAAAAAAGGCACACTGACAGAAACTCTCCTATGTAATGCAACAGAGATTAACACAAAGCAAAATTTAATTCTTTTTTATTTCCAGTACAATATTCCATTAAAATAAGCTGTACTGTTGTGATCAAGAGTTACTTCAGAAGCAAAACAACAAAAGAGAGTTTTTAAACTGTACCTCTCTAAGTTACATTTCCACAAGAAACAAAAAGCCTATTAGATTTTGAAAGGCACTGCACTGTACATTCTTAAGTATAGCTCCAGGACATACAGTAAAATGCTTGCAGTAAAAGTCTCAATTTATCAGATTCATTGACTTGAAGATGTATATGTTACAGGTAGTAAAGATGTAAGGAAATGAAGAACAGGTCTTATGGAGATCTACAAATTCTCCTAAATATTGCTTAATATTGTGTTATCCGTGAACTGAAAAACAAGACACTACAAAGAGCTAAAATTTACATATAGGAATATCACTCTAGCTTGAAAACGTGATTTTTTTTTAAATTAATTTATTATATTTAATCCAGTTTTACTGTTCAAAATTACTTTACCTATAGTAGCTTAAAATAGTTCATTAATTAATGTTTTTTACTCCATCAAAATACATGAAGACATAAAGATAGTTTTTAGGGGAGAAAATAAAATTCTCTATAGAGACTTGTTGAAATGATGTAAAAATCTTCTTACTGATCTTGAATTCAATATGAAGACCATGTACTTAAGGGATTTTATATGATAATGAATAAAATGTCATATTGGAGCTTTTGAAGCTACATGAATTTTATCAGTTAACACCACTGAAAACTAACTCTGGACCAGATCAAACATTTAGTGTTGCTTAGGAGAGGATAGAAGAGATGAGAAAAAAATTCTCCATGTAGAATATGTGTTATAAACTATGTAATTTTGTGTGGCACTGAATTTACAGTCTTTCCAGCATTTTAACTAGAAAAGTAGTTTTGACGAAAGATTGACCAAACTCATATAATTGAAGAACTGCTGAAACTATAAAAAGAAACTCTATCTATAAACGAGACCAGGATTTTTGTCTGTTCAACATCTTTGTCAGAGACATGGACAGTGGGATAGAGTGCACCCTCAGAAAGTTTGCTGATGATATCAAGCTGAGTGGTGTGGTTGACATGCTGGAGGGACGGGATGCCATCCAGAGAAACCTTGACAGGTTTGAGAAGTGGGCTTGTGCTAACCTTGTGAAGTTCAACAAGGCCAAATGTAAGGTCCTGCACCTGGGTTGGGGCAACCCCAAGCACAAATGCAGGCTGAGTGAGGAGTAGCTTGAGACCAGCTCTGAAGAGAAGGACTTGGGATTGGTGGTAGATGAGAAGCTGAACATGAGCTGGCAATGTGCGCTTGCAGCCCAGGCCAACCATATCCTGGGTTGCATCAAGAGAAGTGTGGCCAGCAGATTAAGGGAGGTGATTCTCCCCCTCCACTCTTCTCTCATTAGGCCCCAGCTGGAATACTGTGTCCAGTTCTGGAGCCTCCAATACAAGAAAGACATGGACCAGTTAGAAGGAGTCCAGAGGAGGGTCATGAGGTTGAACCAAGGGCTGGAGCACCTCTCCTATGAGGACAGGCTGAGAGAGTTGGGGCTGTTGAGCATGGAAAAGAGAAGGCTGCAGGGAGATCTTATAGCCACCTTCCGGTACCTGAAGGGGGCTACAAGAAAGCTGGGGGAGGACTTTTTACAAAGGCAGGTAGTGATAGAACAAGGCATAATGGCTTTTAACTGGAAGAAGGGAAATTTAGACTAGATATTAGGAAGGTTGCCCAAGGAAGTTGTGGCTGGC
>NW_010329412.1:19933-21832 GCF_000700745.2 Antrostomus carolinensis | reverse complement strand
AACCTGGTCTAGTGGAAGGTGTCCCTGCTGATGGCAGGGTGGTTGGAACTAGATGATCTTTAAGGTCCCTTCCAAACCTAACCATTCTATGAATCTATGACTTTATCTGTTAAAGTCTCCTATTTCCCTGTATTATACTAAATTTTTTCTGGTTTAAAATATGTCTGAAAGATTGCACAGATTTTGTATTGTTTGGAATAAAGAATAAATGTGTATTGACTTTTACAAAAACAATAACCTCAGATTCAAGGGCTGACTTTGAAGTTAGTATTTTACATTTCAGAACTGACTGTGACTTTTTGATTCTGTGCACTATATTATAGAGAAGTCCACATCTGTATTAGTCATTTTCTCTCTTTTGTTGATTATCTAGGTGACTATGCCTTTCTGCTTTAGCGGGTGTTATCCTGGAAGAAGTGTCAGTTCGTAAAGTAGTTAGTATTTTCTGGGTCTTTTGAACTATGTTGCTATACCATAATAGAGTAAATACTCTTGAAAATTACTTACCTATCTGTTCAGGAAGACTGATGGACTATGTGTGTCTCTATGAATTACGAGGCACAGAGTTATTATAATTTGCATTAAGATGCCTGTAAAACAGCAATGATATTTACAGTTGATAGAATAAAACTGGCAATGTCCCAGAAGTACCTATATACTTGACAACCCTTTGCTGTCCTTAGGATAAATTTTAAGCATTGAAATATTAATGAACTTTTTTTTTTAGTTTTTTTTTTTTTAATTTTTGCTTGTTTGTTTGTTTGTTTGTTTGTTTTCCTGGTTTTGGCTGTCATAGAGCTAATTTTCTTCTCAGTAGCTAGAATACCACTGTATTTTGGGTTCAATATGTAATTTGGTATGAGAAGTATGTTGATAATATACTGATGTTTTAATTTGTTATTAAGAAATCAAGGACTTTTCAACTTCCCATGCTTTCCCAATGTGCAGGTGCAGAAGAAGCTGGGGGGGAGTATAGCAAGAACAAAATTGGACCCAAATTGGCCAATGGAATATTTAGTATTATATAATATCATACTCACTATATAAATGAGGGTTGGTTGGGAATCTCTCACTCACTCACTCTTCCGGGATTGGGGTTTCAGGATCATTAGCTGAGAACAGGCTGGGCATTGGTCAGCAGATGGTGAGCAATTGCACTGTACAACACTCATTTGTATATACTAGTATTACTATTATTAGTAGTGTCTATTATTTTATATTTTATTTTATTTCATTTAAATTATTAAATCATTCTTATCTCAATCCATGAGTCTCCTTACCTTTATCCCTCCAATCCTCTTTGCATTCTCCTGGCTGGGGGAGGGTGAGTGAGCAGCTGTGTGATATTTGACTGCCAGCCAGGTTAAAAGCACAATGCAAATGCATACAAACATACTATTAATTGAAAATCTTATGGAGGAGTTAGTAACAGTAGAAGCTCTTCCTTAATTTTATCACTTTTAAATTTGCTTATAGTTTTACAAAATTTTTATCCAGTTTGAAATTTACATTATTTCTCTTCCAAAGTTTCAGCAAAAATTTTCTTTCTGAGAATCTGCTCTTGACCTTTTCACATATAAAACTGTGTAGTAAGCAGAGGTCCCCTTAGTTTCTTTACAGAGCAGCAAACTTTCAGATCACCAGTTCACTAGCTAGACTTTTAATATTAATTTCTAAGCAATTATTTTGTGCAGGAGAGGTAATTGCTTAAAGGAAAACCTACTTGTCAGTTTCATTGTGTATACATCCAGGCTCCATGCAATTCTCTGAGTGATTAAAGTGATATTCTGAAGCAAAGAGATTTCAAAGACTGATGTAGAGTAATGGGACAAAAGCTATAAAGACTTTTTGTATTATTACATTAGAAAGTGGGTTAGGTGGGAAATCCTCAGGGAAAGA
>NW_010329412.1:10924-19897 GCF_000700745.2 Antrostomus carolinensis | reverse complement strand
GAGCCTTTTTTTTTTTTTTTTTTTTTTTTTTCACCAATAAAAATTTAAATCTGTTTTTATTTTCTCTGGAAAAAAAAAAATAGTAAGTATAAATATAATAGATTTAAAAAACTGGCTGAAATGTAGTTAATAGCACTGAAAGAATGTGTGTGTAAACTACCTTTTTAAAAAAATAAAAAGTGTTTTTCATACAGTGTTTATTGCTTATAAAATGCTGTACTTTTTGAAAACTGGCTGACAACTAGTTTTGCCATAGTTTCTGAACAAACTGCAAATCCTATACTAAGTTTAAATTACTGATATAGTTACTGAGAATCTCCAGGATACTATCAAGCAGAGTTTACTATCAGGAGTGCTCTTTATACTATTTTGTTCTTAAACTACCCCAATTATCTCTTAGAAGTTCTTACCAAATTATTTTTGCCAATCATTTCACTTACACTTTCTTTCCACTCAAAGATATTAGTCTTTGGAAGCTCCAGTTACACATATTATTGGTTGTGGTAGGTCTCTCTTTGACTTTATTGAATGTATTCAGGCCATCATGTTGCCAACAAACTAAGAATTTCCAGATCAGTGATCTATTATGTAACAACATTTGAAACATTTATTATTCTCAGAAATAGATAAATTGTTTTAAAAATTCTAGACTTATTTGACTGATGACTACAAGAGATTTGATGGATTTCCTTCAAACTGAAATCCTTTCTAAAATACTTATTTTCCTTTGCTTGTACCAGAGATATGCAAAGAAATCAAGATTTCCTGCTGTGACATAGAAAGTGTAACAGTGTCATTATCACCTTGGACTAAGATTATAATGACTCATCCCTAAAGGAAGGTACATATAATCTATATGGAAAGGTGCATTTGAATCTGCCAGGATGTTATGATAATTTAACTAATTTACTACTTGGTAAGCTACAAAATTTGAATATTCTGTATCACTTTTTGCTCCATAATCCAGAAATTTTCCTATTATTTTCACATAAAAATTCACAGAATTTCAACTTCATTTAGAGTAATGATTAAACAGCAGAAAAGAGAGAGGCAACCTTAGTGTTTTCTTAGCAATTCAATCAATGGCTTGAAACATGGGTAATGGGCTGAGGTCTTCACACCAATGCATATTTTGCATTTAATTCTAGGCACAACTGACTGGTTACATATTCAGGGTCCACTGTTGCATACCTTTGGCAGGGAGCTAATGTGGAGAGTACTTCTTTGCTAACTTTGTACTAGTGCTCTGTAATAGCGATCAGTCACCTTTTCAGTAGAAAATGTGTGGACCCATTACTGTCATTTTTTTTGACAAATACTACATTGCAGCTGTTAACTGTGTTTTCTCATTAAAAATGAACTAAAATATGGGGGTTTTATTAATAATAAATGCTGTAAATGCAACTACACATGTATAGAAAATATCCATAAAAGAATAAACTGTCACTAATAATTTATAATATTTTCCAAGTGGCAAAAGTTTACATAGCACTTAAGTCTCCACCAGTTTCCTAACAATTAAATTAAGTCAGAAAAATTGAAATTGCATACTTCCTTTAAGGTCCTACTTGGAAATTTCCAGAAAAGTAGTAGTATTGATATATTTATGAAAGTAACTTAAAATGTTTTAGCAAGAGAACTTAAATTTCTGCCTAGCTATATATAAAATATTTTAATAAAAGACAAGGGAAGTGGAAGAAATAATAAAAAACCCCTAATTAATTAATTAAGTTTAGTATAATATTAATCTTCTTCTACAGTAATAAGCATGTAGATAATAATATTGATCAGGGTCCTGACAAAAGAAAATTTTAGAATTACTTCCTTTCATATTTTTAATTAGTGTGTGATATGAACTGAAAGACACTTCGAAAAGGAGATCCTGTTTGACCCATAACACTGAGTAATCCAGTCACCTGTCTGTGCCTTATGAATACATTTTTGTCTTTTACTTATTAGTTATCTCCCCAGTAAAATAAATTGCCTCTATCTTTTATGAAAGTGTTCAATAAATTTATTTATTGAAATAAACTGCTAAAGATGATAATACTGGGTTTAGTTTAGATGCGTGTTACAAGCCTTTTTTATTTAGGGAAAAACAAAAACAAAAACAACACCCCCCCAAAAAACCCCCCAAAAAACCCCAAAAATCATGCTCTTGCAAGCATGTATTTTTCTCCCAAAAGATACATTAAGTCCCACAAGAGTTCATTGCATCATTTTGTATGTATAACTCGTTCTTTGAATTAAGAAATAGCACAGTTCTACTAATTGTATGACAACTATCATGAAGGAAAGTCTTCTGACTTTTCTTAGTAGTTATATAACTATGCCTTAAATATTTCAATTTTTTTGCAAATAGTATGACTGATTGATAATCATCTACAGATAGGTGGCCAGCAATAATGTATGAATCATGAAATGACGTCTGTGCCACTAAACCTTTGGTTTGAAGGAGAATGCTACAATTTATAACAATGTCTTACAAACCACCCTCCTCCCCCAAAAAAAAAAAAAAAAAAAAACAGATTGAAGAGAAGTGCTACTAGAATGTTTAGAAATCAATCACCTTATGACCTTTATTTATATAAAAAATTCTCTATTAGGCAATTTATGAGAGGAGTTAAGGCTGCTGTTCTCTCAGGAATATCAGAAATTGTGCAATATCAAAGCTTGGATAAAAGGACCATTGGTCAGTTCTACTCATGATACTTATTTTGTTTTGTTTCAGTTGTCTCTTCCTTCTTCTTACTTTAGTCTAAGGGAAAGTAGCTTCTTTTTCAACCAGCACAAGAGGATTTAGAATTGCAACATTTTGTTGTTTCTTTGCTGTAAGCAAAATTTGCCAAAGGAAAAAAAAAACAACCCCACAACATATTATCTAATAAATCTAGATAAGATACTGACAGATATTTCTGTATAATTCTGTACTACATTATCTGCAATACTAGCAAAGTCAGAGAGAAGCAAATACCTCAAAAAGCTCAAAATTGTAACCTACCTGTCTACATGACAGTATTACCAAGTAATCAGTTTTATGGTAGCCTGTAGTTGCATAAAACCTATTCATTCCTGACAATTAATTATTGGGAGACCAGTATATGATTTTCTGAAGAAGTGTTTTTTCCAAGACAATGGCCTTAAGAGATTTCAATTTTGTATCCCTAGCCTGGTTTTCCTCATATTCTAAGTGAAGTAATAAGTTCATAATATTTTGGCTACATAAGATAAAAAAAAAAATATATATATACCATCAATTACCTAGACACCATTCAAATAAAGCTTCTATTCAAAATGTTATTTGATGACATGGCATAAAAAAGAGATTGTAAAATTAACTAGAAGTACTTATCTTTAGCATTAACAGTCCCTAAGTAATGTTGCACCAAAACTAGCAGACAATAGGCTAAAGGGGGGAAGAATAAAGAAACAAATCAGAACCAAGACAAAAATTAAGACTAGATTTTGCAGTAAAAGTATCAATGAGGAAAGTGATTTGGTAAAGACAAAGTACTAATCTAGCAGAGTAAAATAGTGGTCTTAATATCCTTTAAGTAAAAATTCTAGGGCTTTATTTAATGAAGTGATTTTTTTTTTTTTTATGTAATATCATTTGCTGGAAGCCTTATCTATGACTTTTTGTAGGTACTTTTCCCTTTCTTGGATGCCAAAATTCTGTAGCATAACTGTATTAATTGTTTAGTTAATAGGTCTTATATACTATAGGACAGTCACATGTACTTCTCTAGCTTGCATAATGCAATGTCTGAATATGCAAATTTCAAGCTACTGTGAACATCAGTAGGTGATCTGCAATCTCCTTAAAAACTTACAATGCGAAATTTAAAAACTATACAGCATTTATTTTAGAAGGAGCCAAAATAAAACAGTTCAGTTTATCTGCACTTAATGTTCCTGCACGTCTTTACATACTTCTTGGAATCAGTGCAAGGTTCCATCATGTCCCTCATGAAGAGTAAGTGAAGGTTAACTCTGTTACTTTTCTGCTTCCTAAGTTTTCTTGCTATTGCACAGTGAATGTTTACTAAATATTTAGTAAACATTTGTAAATTTTTATTAAATATAAAAAAATTATGATGAATCAAAATCCCAAGATAGTAGGACTTGTGCAAGCACAGAATCAAAAGATGGACAGTGTTTTTCAAGTCAAATGCTATAACAAAAAGGACAACTTATGGACAAAGACATGGAAAATTGAAACAATCACATGGAAACAATGAGACACCAGTGGTCATCATGGCAGATAGTAGTATAGCCCTTTAATAGCATAAGCACTTCTATGGGTGGTTTTAGTAATAAGAGAAAAGTATAGTTTTAATGAGTGGCCCTTCCCCCACTACCAAAAAAGCAAACACACACACACACACACACACACACACCCCCCAACACACAGACCCAGCACAATCCTCCTTTCCAGTCAGCCCCAGTTAATATGCTAAACATGACATAATATGATATGGAATATCTTAATGGCATATCCAACTATCAACTCTGGGCTTTACTAACTACTATACTTTTCTTCTCCACCCCTCCTTCCAGTTCTCTGTTCTTAGAAACTGCCCAAGCACTGTGTCCTTGTAGTTAGCAACGTGGTTCTCATAGCAATCCCCACTGAAACAAAAAATCAGTGCTTTCTAGCTACTAAGAAGAAAATTGACCCTATCCTAGCAAAAAACAGGTCACCTGGGAACCACCAATTTGTCAACCTCATCTCTGCACCTGGAAAGATCATAGAAAAGATCCTCTAGAACAATTCAACTTTTTCTTTCTAGCCCCCTCCCCCCCCTCCCCCTCCTCTCTCCCTCCAGAAATAGGTAAATTGATGAGAAAATTTCACAGAAGGTATATTTTGTCTTTTTTTTTTTTTTTTTTTTTTTTTTTAGTTGCCTTTTTTTGTTTTGGTTGTTTTGTTGGTTTTTTTTTGTCAAATATCCTGATTAGCAAGGGGGCATATTCAAGACATAGTCTTCAGTACAGTTCTATTGTTGCATTATCTTTGCTTTAGAGTTTAAATTCCAGTAAGAAATTAACTTCAGCTGCAACCAGGCAACTTCATCACTTCAATCCTGCTCAAATTTATACATTCTGAGTAACCTTGGGATTCCTGAAGTACGAGTTTACTAGTCAATGAAGCCATTAGACAGTGAAATACTAGTTTCATATTGCTGTATGTAGACATTCAAATAAAGTTAGCTTGCCATTTTAACAGCTGAATCTGGAAAAACTGGATAGTGGCAGCTATAGATCATTGTGTATTAAAAGCTGAATTGTAACTATATCTTGACACAAGATTAGTGTATCATGATTAGAAAATAAAAGCCTGAACTTTAGTATAATGAACATACTTAATTTATCTGAAGAAATCCAGGTGGAAGACTAATATGAGACTGTTGCGAAAATTATAATAAACTATTTCTCTCTAAAGTTTTCTACTCAGATTCATAAGTTTGTGTCTCCATGTCACTGCTGAACAATTTCTTCTAGGATTTTAATATACTTTTAAAGAGGCCATTGGTAGATTACCAAAATGAGATACAATTAAAAAAAAAAAATATTTAAAAGTTGTACAAGTAAGTGTTGCTACAATTATTGTTGCGCACTTCCTGTGTATTGTCCCATTTGTTTTTTCCCAGTGTTATCTTTGTCAACTACTTAAATTGTGAAGTCTTCAATGGACCACTTTTTTCCTAAGTAGACCACTATTTTCTTAAGTAATAATGTAATGCATTAGTAGAAAACCTGTGCAACTATACTTCATACAAGAAGTACTAGTAGCTGACTGGGAAAAGTTTTTCTGGAGCAAGTTTTAGAGTAATTGTTTAGCTACCAGTTTTGTAAAAAGCCAGCCATAGTGATTCCCTAAAGCTCTATAGATTTTCCTGAAATGCAATGGATACTGCATATATTAATGAGATTTTCGGGTGATACCAGTGATAAACTAGTATTAATTTATTCTATGCCTAAAGGAAAACTCTTTAGTGACAAGAAAAATGAGGAAAAGGTCAGGGAAAGAAATCAGGGAAACAGAAAATTTGGAATTTTGTATTTGCTTTTTAATTCGAAGGTATATACTGACAGTCTGAATATTTTTTAACAAAATAGATTAATCAATTTGTAGAGCTACTATGTATTATGCAATTTAAGGGCCTGGATTTTTGAAAGATTTAGAGGAATGCACCTATACCACAAGTTTTGGAAAATGATATGTAAATGCCAGCTTCTGAAAGCCTGCATGCTTAAAATAGAGTATTATTCATCCAAGGGTACCTTCTTTTTATATCAAAAGCCTTGGACACAGAAATTACCTAATCTTCATTAAAACTTTTTTTTTTTTTTAATCACTTTGATGTTTTCAGGAATGATTGGTGAAACAGAATATTTAGAAGATATTTAAGCTTAAATCTTTTCCCATGTATTGTTATAAAGCAATTAAGCAATTAGCATTTAACTACTGAGGTGAAAGGTTTCAAAATATTACAGTAAATCTTCCCAGAGAGAGAAAAATAAAGTAGAATTATCTCTAATGATATTTAATAACCAAAATAATATCTTGAAAAATATATATTTAAAGCTAAGTCTATATTAGAAAGAGGGGAAAAAAAACAAAACAAACTTTGAAAGAAAAACTTAGGAAACTATTGCTTTGTAATATACAAATATATCTGTTAAATTAATGACTTCACACAATTGAGAAAGAACCCTTCTAGTAGCATATACACAAAGATGATAGTTACTTTTTGAATACTAAGCAGTATGATGCTCAGATATAATTTATTTACTGAAAAGAAAAGAAAGATGTATTAGCTTAAAATGTTTGTTTCTAAATATGAGTATCAGGAATACCTGTTTCTTAATTTCTGATTTGATTAGGAGATTAGAGAAAACTATTGAAATCTTGATTAAGATATGTGAATGTGTGAAATATGAAATTCTGAAATAAATAAAAATGGCTTGCTAAGACTTTTGAGCTATTCATTGTTGAAGGCTTTGTTCCCAGAGCAGTTTCTAAAATGATTACCTGCCTAAATATATTGAGACAGGTACGGATTTTCTCCTTTTCCGAAGAAAGAAGGTTAGAGGAAGAAGCTACATTCTGAATTTAGCATAACTTGGGAATTGTGCACTTTGTTTCTCTGTCTGTAAGGATTTATTTTTTTTTTTTGGCCTCTGCTATAACCTATAATACCAAGTGAAAGATTATCTCTGAGGTATTTGCTACTGAATGGAAAGACGTGTCAACACAACACTAGAGCTACCAATCAAATTCTAACTCAGTCATTGAAATTCTGCCTTTGATTTAACATTGCAATAAAATTAGATTAAACAAATATTCTACTTAAACATTTTTCTACATCTGTAACATGCATAGCTTTATATGTTAGACTGCATTCAATAAATTAATTACAGGAGCTTGACTCTTTTTCCTTGAGATTTTTAATTATTTTGTTGTTTTTGTTATGTGTAAATGTTAATCACCTACACTTATTGAAATGTCATTATAATATCTGATCCAAAGCCCTCCATTTCATACATGTGAATGATCCTCACTGACATGTTTCTCAGGCTCTTAGGGAAGATTTTTCAGGGGGTTTCCTAATGAGGCCAACATGCAGCAGCAACAACAGATTAGACACAGATCTTGGTTTTACAAGGAACTGAGTCACGGTTCACTCTCCATGCTTCTCCAGAGCTCCTCCCAGAAGACATTGGAAAGAGGGCATTGGAATTGTCAAGGAATGAGGAGATGGAATTCCTAAGTACCCCACCTGGATGACTTATTCTTCAAAATAAAATAGAGACTAGGGAGTATAGATTTTTTTAATTATTATTATTATTTTCCAAATACACCAATGCCCATTATGGTAGAATCTTAAATTTAAATTCAAGAGGCAGAAAAATAGATACAATAAACTAAGAACTGATGCTACTGACCCCACTACAAAATTATATTGTAAAATGAGTCAGTGATGATTGACTAGTTCTTTAATGAGAAAAAAAATACATTCCTTTAGCCTGTTCTGTATCGATCTTATTCGTGAATACATATTCATAATAGTCAAGATTAATCAGTCTTGATTGTTCCTAAGTATCAAAGATTTCCAAACACCTCCTATTTGCAGCTTCCTGTGCACATTCTTACATACTCTTTTTTCTGTGTTGCTCTTCTTGATTCAGATTCATACTAGTCACAAAATTTTTGAAATATTTCAATAACCAAGTGTCTCTACATAATTCACCGTGTCTTCACAGGGCTTTTCTAGAGATTCTGTAAGGTCCCTTCTTAAATTTAGACACTTAGGGGTTAAAAAAACCCCTTCAATCTTTCACTGCAACTCATGTAGTCTAAAGAAATGTTTCTGGGAGCTAAATGGTCTTTTTGCAAAAGAGTAGGAAAGATTCAAGCTATCCTGTCACTTAGACAACTAATTACACCATTACATGCTGCAATTACAATTAAAGATTTTCAGCTGATGAAAGGCATGTTCACTGCATTCTCATTACCACGTATTTCCTTGCCAGCACTCAAGAGTATCATGATTTTGGTGACACAAAAACAAGTCAAGAAGCTGTACTATCTCTGTAATATCAACAAAATAGCTTAGTTACCATACTGCAAATCCTTCTCCCCATTGTATATTAACCATGTTACCTGAAGGAGTAACATCCATCCTTTGTGCTCAAGGTATTTTATTAAAACTGAGCTTTACAAAAATGTGTTGTCAGGCCTTTGTTACAATGATACCTTCTTTATTCAAGTCAGCAACTTTTAGGACTCATTTTAGGCTGCTTTCTTGGACTTAAGACAATTGGTTTATCTCAAATTTCAATAGTTCAAATAAATTAACAGAAGCCCCCTTGTACTGATACCTAAATCATACCATAAATGGGGGAGTAATGTCATGTGTGACAAATACAATTATTTTCTGTGATAATAAATAACAGAAAGTTCTT
>NW_010329412.1:0-10907 GCF_000700745.2 Antrostomus carolinensis | reverse complement strand
AGCAGGGAGAAAAGAATATTTCATTCCCTGTCATGTGTGTATCAGTCAATTTAATAATTAACCATGGACCAGTATCTGGAGTCCTAGAATAAGTATAAAGACTGTTTAGAAGCTGGTTCTGTTTCTACATCAATATTTAGTAAATTCTGGATTTGCAAATAACTCTGAGAAAGTAGTATACTTGTCTTACTACATTTTGAAAATTTCTTATCATCCCCTATTGTTCATTAAATTGTACAGAAGAAAAAAATATGTTGCATGGAATAGGATATTTAGTATGGTGTGACATTGTTAGTCATAAAAATCAGAAATAGTTTCAGAAAAGAAGAAACCATATGCTTGGATGTCTGATGCTTAATTTTGTCTTTACTATTGTTAGGAGAAGAACTCAGGCTTAAGAGACACCAAATCTAATTTTTATTCACGTTTTACATTTTCTAATATTCTATCAAATTCATATTCCAGATAACAAATATGTGTGTGCAAAATATGTTTCTCTGACACTATAACTCTTAATTTCTGGTTTTACAATAATTTCCATAGCAACAGAGTGATGTTTTTATAAACACTACATTGTTGCTTCTGTTTTGAGTAGAAGCAGCTGAGGTGTGAATCCATACCTGATTTTCAAAGAAGAATAACAAAAAGAGAAAGATTATGTAAAACCTTAATGTTCAGATTGATATATTTATCCTGTTTGTTTTTACCAAATGTCAGAATCATTAAAATTGGTAATTAAAATGTTATAGCTCAGTCAGGGAAATTTTTTGTTGAGCTGATAACAGGAGAAATAACTCTCTTCCACATTATTTGAATATGGGTTATGAAACCAAGCTTCACTTGTTAAAAAAGATGGAAAATCCCAGTGTCAGATATATATCACTACAGCCAAATAACACACTTGCCATTCAAGTGGGTGGATGTATGGCTACTGCAGAAAACCATTACTCAGGATATATTTCTGAGAAGAATCTTTCATTAAGTCTTTTTAAATTCAAGATATATATGCTACCAAATGAAAATGTAACAAGAATCTCTTTACTGAGTTACCTTACATGTTTTATCAGTTATACCTGACCATCCCTGACTAGGGCTGTTTTCTGGTTACCTTTACTTCCACTCAAGCCTGTGAAGGGACTATGTCACCTCTTTGTTACTCCTGAACTATGTACTACATGTAAGCTCTGCATTAATACCTTTACAGACTTAAACTGCCTCTCCTGGGAACATGTTTACTAGAAGGAAAGGAACTTTATGTAGTACTAACTCTGCTAGTAGTCATGAAAGAATCATTTGAATGTGTGAGTCCCTTGATCTCAGTATGTTATATTTCAAATTTAAGATCCTATTTTTAATGTGTTTCTTTACTCAGGACTGTCTTATATGCAAACTGATGGATGTAACTCAGTGTTTCACAAAGACAGTGTTTAAGCCTTATTGAGTTTAAAACTTTTTCAAAATTCTGCAGAATAAAGTTTCTAATACATTTTGTAGTCTGTGTTTTTTTTCGTGAAGTTTTACTATTTGTTGATATTAAAACATTACCTAATTTTATTACTTAACAAAAGAACATCATTTACCATGTGTGACAAGAGAATGACAGCTTTCTATTAAAAAGTCATTAAGTACAATAAGAATAAAAATAAAATTTACATAATTTTCAATTAGAGAATAAATTCTTGCCAATCTCTTTTATAAAACAGTCGAATGATTAGACTATTTACCTGTCATGTAAGCAACTAATTTTCAAATTGCTGTTATAAAAGAAGCTCCAATTACAGGTGGAATGTCAAGTGCAAGCATCCTTTTGTGAAAAAAACAACAACAAGCAAACAAACAAAGAAATCAACCAATTAAAAATTCCTGGTGTTCAGTTTAAAAAGAAAAGGAAAACCACAGTGTCGTATCCTCTGCTTAAGTAAGAGTTTCAGTTTCTTCTCTAAATATCTCTCACAGATTTCACTAAATGACTGGTTACAAAACAGGAAGAACACCTTAGACTGTCATATCTTCCTCAAATGTTTTAACTACTGCAACATATTGAAGAAGTGCAACCCACACTTTTTTCCCAGGCAAATTTTCAGAGCTTAATTCCTGGTCGTTGGTCAGTAGGATGTATTAGAGATATCTACTAGTAGGAGAAAGTTCCACAAATCATGTACCAAAAGAAAAAGACATACTACTACCCATTTTTTATGACTTCCTTATGCCTGTGATGATTTCCACATCCTAATCCTCAGAATACTTTCAGTTTCCTGTTTTTGGTGGGTTTTTTTTTTTTTTTGGTTCGTTGATTGGTTGAGGTGTTTTGGTTGGTTGGGTTTTTTTGCTCTACTATTTGACAGAGGGTCAAGCTCCTTAGAAAGAAGTGGGATAAAGTGTCCTCCTGTATTTGAATGACAAGGAATGTATTTGTATGGCTGGGATAAGGCAGAAAAAGAGGCAGAAAATTATTTGGAAACAAATCAGAAGATAAACATTTATCCAGAGTTGTGTGGGAAGTATAAGGGGAAAATAGGGCTTAGAAAAGGACAAGAAGTGCAGACTATATTCACACCAGATTGCTAATTTTGTTTTGTTAATTTTGTTGTTCTATGCAAGACTGTATTTTCTGACCTGTACAATCATAAGCACGATATGAACCACATGGCAGAACCACATTTTGACTGAATTAGCCAGACCAAATGATAAGGAGTGTCCAGAACAAATATAGAGCTTACACTATCTTCAGAAGAACACAATACACTGCATAAGGTTGAAGAGGCTCAGTATATGTTCGTTTGAGTGCAAATGTTACTTTTGGTTCTTTTTATAGAAAATCTGAACTGTCAGAGTAAGTTTTCACCAAAATTAAATTTCAGTCCACATGGTGTTTTGAATTTGTACTAGGAGACCTAAAACCAGGATTACTGTTGTTGAACTAAGTCCTTAATAAGAATGCTGAAGAAAAAAAAAAAAAAAAATAAATAAATTACAAGAAGTAGTAACTATCCCATCTATTTCCTTAAATATTGAAGGTAGTATCGACATTAATGAATCACCATTTTATTTATTTATTTATTTATTTATTTTCCAGAAATATCAGATTTACAAAGTGGCACTCCAAACAGCAGACATTCACAAAACCAAGAATTTGTGGTTTTGATTTTCTGAAGAAGTAAATTCCTTAAGCTTTATAGTCTGAAGAAGTAAATTCCTTAAGCTTTATAGAATTGCTTTCATAAATTGCCACTCTTCTATGAACGCAGCCTCCCACAGAATAAAAGTGTATTAAAGTACTTCAGGTGCTTCACACTGCAAAATTAACCACAGCCTGTCTGTTCCTGTTGACTGCTTATTGCAGCACCTGTTCTTTAAATTAATCACAGCTGACTGGACCCAAGTTTAAGTGCCGAATATGGCACAGGGTTTCATTCTTTTTTTAAGACAGAGCTGAAAGATATTAAAAAATAATATATTTTTATACATAAGGTAATTGTTCTATGAAAGGAAATAAAGAAAATTGTGTGTCATTTATCTAAGGAAGAGGATAAAATATGTTGTTGCAGTGACTTGGTGGTATAAAAAGAAACGTTAAGTATGAATGTTACTAAATAAAGTGCATATGTAAGAGGCTTATGCAGGAAATATTTTTCAGATATTCCTACAGGAGTTTTGAATTAGATTGTAAGGGGTACCTTTTGCATGTGGAATTTGCTAAGATATTTATTGCAATAAATATGATATGATGATATGGCGCATAGACAAATGAAGGAGACACCCATGAAATGTCTCAGTTAATTCTTCCAGGAAAATTTTTCATCTTAGTTCAGTTTACCCTTAATTCATATCCTTGTTTTGTCGTCTTCATTTTCATAGTATTTTCATACTTTTTTCTTTCCTTTTAATGAGGATACATCTGCTTTAAATCTTCTGTTACAAAACGTGTCTTATAGCTGTTCAGAATCCTGTAGTATCTCCGTTGTTGGTGACTTCCTATATATTTCCTGTTCTGAATTTTATGATGCATGAAAGTAGAGGATTCACACAAATTACCAAGACTACAAGCAACAGCTCTGTGTCTTGGATCAGGTTTCTTTGTAGATTTCCTTACTTCCCTAAAAATTTTGTGAATGGCTTCATTACATTATTTTTACATATACTGAAGACTGTTCTCAAAGATTCACAGAATTGCAGAATTTTCCACACTAATAATTACTCTGAATGTGTAGATTTAAAAGAAAAAGAATAAAGACTGCAGTCAATATAGGAGGCAACAGTAGGGCAAAAATTAAAACTGCATTTTATTTAATTTTTTAAAATCAAATTAAAAATACTACCATCTTTCCATAAGGCAATGGAAGATATTTAACTTTACCTTTACCAATGATTAGTTTTATATTGAAAGTCATGAATCATTAATCTTTTTATCAGAATTTGTCAGGTATAAAGTCAAAATTATGCTGTTGAACACAATTAACACTTCTAAAAGTGCTGCTCTTATTAAAATACTAGTTATTAACAGAGTTCCTGTATTCAAACCCCACTGAACTGAAAACAAGTTCATGTTACTAAATCCGGATAACTTTGAAAATTTCAGATCCATTTTTGCTTATAAACCTGTGCCAAAGAAACTTCTAATTTCTATGTGATGCTTGTTTCTAATTCTTAGCTGAAAAAACAAAGGGTTACTGCATAGCTTTGAGTTGTATACTGTCCATCATGTATTCTGTGGTGTTCTTCAACATAATTTTAGTATAGCAAAATCAAGTTATCATTACATCCTTCCTTACATCCAGGGGTGTTGTCTGAGTTAATTTAATTAAACAATGTGTAATACAAATAGCTGAAGAAGAGACAATTTTCTGCAGGAGAAACCTGATGCTGACATTCTGTGAGAGACAAATCTAGAGCCTTAATTCTTGCATACCCATAGTGACACATGTTCTCTCCCTTTATTTTTCATAATTTGATAGGAGGTGGGACAGGTATATGGAAAGAAAATAAGATTAAAAGACCATATGACTATTGTTGTTAATGAGGTGTGAATGATATCAAGCTGCTACCATAGGTCTTGCAAGGAAAAAGTCCTCAAGGGACAAGGAAAGTGAATGGATTTTGGAAACTCCCCTGAGTATATCTGTATTCCTGTGAAGTCAGAATTTCTGTTTAGTTACTAAGTCAGCCTGAAGGCTGACCACTTGCAGTCCTTTGCAATGAAAGAACTGCTGCCCTGCTTGAAAACACTCTTTTTCATGCATTAATATCTCAGGGTATTAATATATTGGTCCTTAATGAACATATACTGGAAACACTGGATATCCAACATTCCAGTGAAGCCCCTTTCAGCCTCTCCTCCCTTCTCTTCAGCCCCTTGCCCTTCTCAGACTGAAAAAAACACTTAGCATTAAATCCTAGTGTAAGCAAAAAAGGAAGAGTACAGTTCAATATAACACACAAGTTTAGTCAAATTAAAAGAAAGGATGTCTATTTATTTCAAAAATTGTTTCAAAATTGAAACTTGTGTAGGCCTGCAGTTGTATAAAATTATGCATGTAAAAGCTGTGCAATTTTTGGAGAATTCTTGCAAATGATGCCCTGGCAGCACAGAGCTACCACAGTGGCTGGGCTTGAGTGCTGTACATCACCTCCCTCATGCTTTCTCATCTCTCCTTCTGTCTGCCTTTGTTATGACATTACTCTTGAATTTGCTTGGAGAGAGAAAGGAGAAAAAAACAAGGTAGCTAAGAAAGGAACAGCATGAAGGTAGTGCAGAAAGCAGAGCCCTTAGGGAGACCTGGGCAAAGCTGAGGTGCGGGGAGGTGGGGAGTGGAATGGATGGTCTGCAACACTTGGTAGAAAAATCGATGTTCAGTAATTACACAGAACAGAGGAGACTGGTTAGCCTACTGAAAATAAATGGATGGCATAAATATAAAGTTTTTAGCAGTTGCTTCTGAAAGTTGAGTAGGCAGAAAATGTTTGGGAAAAGTCTAAAAAAGGAAAGTGGGGGTTTTTTATCCTGACTGAATTCAATGTATTAACAAGTTTTCTGTGAAATTCAGTATGCTGTTCAAGTGCAGGCTTAAAACCCTGCTTCTTTCATCTCAGTTTTGTTCTGAAAGTCATGTAATTTAGCAACATATAAAATACTCCCAATTAGGTTTTTTGGTTTTTTATTATTTTTATTTGAAAAAGTTTCATGTATTTTAATTGTTTTTTTTTCCTAAAAAAGAGTAAATTACTTTAAAAAATTAAATAAATGGAATAAAACATTAATTCAGAGTCTAAGTCCACCAAAATTTTTAGTAGAATTTTCTTCATAAGACATGAAATGTCCTGTGTAAACATGGAATTTTCCATTGAGAAATTTGGTTGTTACTTTGTGCAATTTGCTTTAGTTTATTTCTCTGTTATGTTTTCACCTTAACCTGCTTTTACCTTAATCTGTTTTTACCAGTTCAGTGTCACTTTATAAATATAAACAAATAAAATCAGAGCTATATTTTTTAGAGTTGTGAAGATTTACCCTGTAAGACATAATTGCAAGTGTCTGTCCTTACATTACTCTCACTTTTATTTAGTTGCCTTTTTGTTAACTTGTTTAAACATCCTGTGATTAAGATGTATTTTCTCTATTTTTAACTGGTTTGAGTTCTTTTTGGCATACGAGGTATATCCCTCCCATTTATCGCTTTCTAATATTTGAAGACAATACTTTGAAATCCAGATGAAGTTGCCACATATCTTAGAATATTCAAGTATTCTATTTATATGGATGACATTATGTTTATTGCTGCTGAGGAAGTCGTACCAGATTAAAAGGCAATTTAGCATGAATTTCATTTTTTTATTGATTCTAGTGTAACAGGATAATAATGCATGTATTGTTACCTTTCAGATTGTTTCTTGGTTTCTCTTGTTTGAAGCTGGAAGAAAGTTAACACCCAGGTCATTAACTCATTTAAAATCGTGTAGGTACTGTTATTGCAGTGACTTTTTTCCAGCTGAATACCTTGGATGGATAAATACATAAATAATGGAACATGGGTTTCTAAATCAGCATTGAATGCTTTATTTTCTTTTATTGTACCAGATACAACATACATAGATATTTAACAAACTTAACATCTTTTAAAAAAAACAACCAAACAAGCAAACCTTACACTTTGAGAAAACATATTTACCAATTCAGTGCCTCACTAAAATATTAATCTAAAATATAAGTTTTCTTCACAGGAACTCATACTGCCTAGCAGCCTATTACTATAATTAATGTAGATGCATTCAGGCAAACAAAGTGGAAATAAATGTTTAAAAGTAAATTTTAATCTACAAACCTTACTTTAATACATCAGTAGCAAATTTAATGGAAAGAACTATGAAGTCAGGACTTTTTAGACACACTATTCTTGGGAGGACTAAACATTAGGAAAAGAAATGTAGAAGACTGTCAGATGACTGATAATCATGAATATAATAATTTTAGTGTCCACCTAGGGTAGATAGTATTGATTATTTTCCACAGAAAAGGAAGGTTAGACGTGGAAAATTAAGGAGCTGTGCAATTTTACATCGAAGGACTTTGACAGAGATAGAAAATAATACTACATTAGAAACACTAATAATAGTTAATCTTGTGGATACAAAACATCTGGAAGTTAATATTTTGTCCTCATTTATTATTATCTGTATATATATCAGAGAGAAAAGAAGAACAAAGTTCTAACTGGCTGAAATCATCTTAAGTTTGAAGGGATTTCAGGACTATGCTAATCTTGGCTATGAAAGCATTTATATAGTAATATTTTGTAAATTAGTTGTTTTACATCCTTAAATTTTAAATTCTGAAGGAGGAAGAGTTTATGCAAATCTGTGTGAGAACCTGTTGTTTTTTTTTTTCCTCTCTGGCAATTATACTGTAGCAGAAAAAAGTGGCAGAATTATGAATATTGATATAATTTGGCCATCACTGCAAGCAGGGGACATAAATTTTGGAATTAATCTTTCTAAAATTAATATCCTAGTGATCAAAGGTTCAGTTCAGTTGGGTTCTTGTATATGTGTGTGTGTATGAGGTATTTTTCCTTTCTTTCTGGTTTGACTTTTCTGATGCACGTTTTTCCCACGGAATTCAAATAAGAAATTCCATTGCTTAGTATCTCTGAAATTTGAACTATAATCATCATTTAAATTAAACTATCTCCAAAGTAATGGAACATGAGCATGAAAATACAGTGTCATTAGAGTACAGTAAATCAAAAAGCTGCACTTTGATAGCTTAATACCAGAAGACATGTCATAACTAATATCAGAAGTTATCTAATGTTATAATGATCTTATACATTTTATTAAAAACATTGTTGGACCTTGAGTAACATTCTTTATATTTTGCAAACAGCATTATCAGCCTTCAGCAAGTGACTTCTGAGAACACACCCATGTCTACAGGAGCTCTTAGATGCCCATGGGCATCCTAGTGGCTGAAACAACTGTATATGGAGATTGTTTTACATCAGTTAAAATACCTAATCACCTTTTTAAACACTCCTAGCTGTCTTCTTCCCTTTTCAAAGCTAAGACTTGAACAAGATAAATGTGGCTGTTGAGAACTCAATTAACAGTTTATACCCTGAGAAGGAAAATACCAGAGTTACTCATAATAAAGCAAAAAAATGAATGTGAAGGAAGACTTGTGTTTTAAGGCAGTGTCTGAAAAAGAGGAAAAGGAGACGGGATATCCAGAAAAGCAATAAAGGTACATCTGGAAATAGAAAAAGAAAAAAAAAAAAAGGTTTAGAATAAAGAAGGAAAGGATGTATCTGAAATAAATAAGAGAGTTTTTTCTATCAAAAATGAAAGCAAACTTTTTTCACATTAAATATTTAAAATTAAAACATCACATTAAGGTTGAATTACCAAATATAATTTTGGATTTCTTAAATAATTTACCACAACTGTTTATTCTCTTCAGTTGGTAAAGGATCTGATAGCTTTTCAGTTGCTTACCGAGTGTCATGTAGACACATTTGTGAAATGTAAATCACAGGTTAAAATCATTTGGCTTCTCCCCCTCTCTTGATGCCATTTTAGCAACCTGGAACAAGTTATGTATTTACACCATCATCACTGAACCCTCCCTCAGTCTGAAATACACTTAGATTCAGAACCCATGTGGCCCAAATCTTTTTTTAGGACCTGAGGTAAACAAATCTTTCAGCTTTGTGCCAGTGCACATGGCAATGCCTTAAACACCTAGCTTTAAATATGCTGCTTTATTGACAACTAGCATGATAGTTTCTTTTCTTTAAACACTTGGTCAGCTGAGATAAATCAAATGTCTTATGCTTTTTACTTTCTTCAAGACTTACAACCTCTTATAGGATGTGAACATTCAGGACATGTCATACTACTGTGCTTTAGAAAGACATATCAGAGAATCACAAAATCACAGAATGGTAGGGACTGGAAGGGATCTCTGGACATCATCTAGTCCAACCCCCTTGATAAAGTAGGTTCACCTAGAATAAGTTACACAGAACTCCATCCAGGCAGGTTTTTAATATCTCCAGAGAAGGAGACTCCACAACCTCTCTGGGCAGCCTTTTCCAGTGCTCTGGTACCCTCACAGTAAAGAAGTTTTTCCTCACGTTTAAGTGGAACCTCTTGTGTTCTAGCTTGTGGCCATTGCCCCTTGTCCTATCACTGGCCACCACTGAAAAGAGTCTGGCCCCATTCTCTTGACATCTGTCCTGTAGATATTCATGAACATTAAGAAGGTACCCTCTAAGTCTTCTCTTCTCTAGGCTAAACAGACCCAGCTCTCTCAGACTTTCCTCATAAGGCAGATGCTCCATCCCCTTAATCATGTTTGTAGCCCTCCACTGGACTCACTCCAGAAGTTCCCAATCTCTCTTGAACTGAGGAGCCCAGAACTGGAGACAGAAGTCCAGATGTGGCCTCACTAGGGCAGAGTAGAGGGGGAGGAGAACCTCCCTCAATCTGCTGGTCACACTCTTCTTAATGTACCCCAGGAAGCCATTGGCCTTCTTAAGGGCACATTGTTGACTCACAGTCAACTGGTCATCCACCAGCACTCCCAGGTCCTTCTCTGCAGGGCTGCTTTCCAGCAGGTCAACTCCCAGCCTGTACTGGTGCCTGGGGTTATTCCTCCCCCAGTGCATGACCCTACAGTTGCCCTTGTTGAACTTCATAATTTTCCTCTCCCCTCAACTCTCCAGCCTATCCAGATCTCACTGAATGGCAGCACAGCCTTCCGGTGGGTCAGCAATTCCTCCCAGTTTAGTGTCACCTGCAAACTTACTGAGGGTACACTCAGTCCCTTCATCCAAGTCATTGGTATATATACTGAATAGGACTGGACCAAGTACTGACCCTTGGGGAACACCACTAACCACAGGCCTCCAACTAGACTCCACACCACTGACTGAAACAGTATTGCACAGATATTTTGCAGAGTAATCTCTAATATATCTTCAGTTCATCACCATAGCATACTGTGGATTTCAGAAATACAAAGATTTTTTTTTTAAAGTATTGGTTAAATTCACACGTGAGGGGCCACGGAGTACAGAAACTTACATATTCTTCTAACTGATTTGCAGTGATCTTCCCCACACTTAGCTTCCTCTTCTCTTTTCCTCACAATTTCACTTTTGTAAGATACAGTGAGTAAACAATGTAACTGTCCTTACACTGGGAATTTTCTATTATTTTTTTCCACAGGACTGTAGAATGTTTGAGGTTGAGAGGGACCTCTGGAGGCCATCCTGTCCAACCACCCTGCTCAACCAGGGTCAGCCAGAGCAGATGACTTTTGAGTATCTCCAAAGGTGGAGATTTCACAGCAACAATATTACTACTATTACTATTACTATTATTACTATTATTGTTGTTGTTGTTGTTGT
>NW_010329411.1:11607-15494 GCF_000700745.2 Antrostomus carolinensis | reverse complement strand
GTGTGGGGTGACTGGTTTGGGGGGATGGGTGCCTGCAGTGTTGCTGGTTTTTCGGGGGAAAGAGGCCCTGGGATCACCCGATTTGTCCAGCAGCCTGGTGGGACAGGGGTTTGCTGTGGGAGCTGTGTTTATGAGCACTCGGAGGACGCTGGTGGCTGCGGTGAGCTGTATGCCTTGCTGCTGGCACAGACCCCAACCCAGAAACTGGTGGGAGGGGGGTTGGACAGTGTCACTCAAGACGTTTCTGTTCCTTTAGCTTCTACATAAGCAGGCAGCTAATGCAAGAAAATGCTGATAGCCTAATCTCAAGGAGGAGGAAGATGTAAACTAATCGGATCACAGGGTGTGTGTGGAGAGGGCTATGGGGTCAAAGCTGTTGGGATAATTGCCCACTATTCCCTGTAGGTATCCAAACCACTGGGAGTGGCCACTGAAGATGAGGTAAGAACAGATTGATGCATCTCCTTACTGCTTTTCTCATCAACACTGTTTACTGTTTTTCCCCTTACCTGTTATTATTCTTTCCTTTTGACAAGTCTGTTTCTTTCATGCTCCATGGCTCTGCCCGTTTGTCTTCTATGTTATGTTTATAATCCCTCCTCTGTCTTTGGCAGCTGGTTGGAGAGTTCCTGCAAGAGCAGAATGCCCCTTTACTATCCCGTGCACCCCAGACCTTTAAGATGGATGACTTGTTGGCTGAGATGCAAGAGATTGAACAGTCGAGCTTCCGACAGGCCCCTCAGCGAGGTGAGGAGAGCTAGAATTGGTGGAGAGCTGGAAGAGATCTTGGTGTTATGGTTAAGCTCCTAGCAGGGTGGTTCCCATCTATTCAGTACTTGTGAGATTATATCTGGAGGATTGTTTCCAGTTTTGGGCTTCCCAGTACACTGACATACTGGAAAAAATCCAGTGGAGATGAATAAGGTGTTCAGGGACTGGAATACATGGTATAAGAGGAAAAGCTGAGAGAACTGGGTTTCTTCCGCCTGGAGAAGAGGAGCCTAAGGGGCAGGGGGGTTGGAATGTCTGGTTGCTGTCTTCAGCAGCCACGTCCAGGATCTTTGCAGTGATACACAGCAAGAGGACAAGGGACAGTGGACACAACTTGTGGAAAGGGAACTGACTGGCTGTAAGGAAGCATTTCTTCCCTTGGAGGGCGCTTCAGTGCTGGAACAGGTGCCTTTGGAGGCTGAGGAATTGCCAGCCTTGGACAAGTTTAGAAGTTACTTGATGAATGCCCTGAGTAACCTAATCTCTAGCTGTAGCGTTAACCTGCTGTGATGCCTTTGAGGTCTCCAATCCTCACTCTCTTGTTTTTTTGTCTTCTTGTGTAGCTCCAGGTGTGGCAGCCCTGGCATTGTCTGAAAACTGGACCCAGGAATTCTTGGCTGCAGCAGATAGTGCTGGTGATGTCTCTTCAGATTACAATGAGGCTGACTGGTCACAGGAGTTCATTGCTGAAGTGACAGGTGAAGGGTCCCTTTTAGAATTACTGTCAAAATGTTACCCATTCACGTGCCTGTGTACAGTGGAAAGTTACTGAATGTGAAATTGGTAATGCTTTGGGCCCAGCAGTCAGTGTTTACTGTAGCAGCTTTAACAGAGGGGAAAAAAAGCTGCTTTGTGATGGCTTAGCCAAGTTGTTCATAGTGTGGTGTGGAAGCTTTTGTTCAGGTGTAAGGGTCTTTTTTTTTTTTTTTTTTTTTTTTCCTAAAGCAGGCTTTTGTAAAAAAACTGCTTTTTGTAAAAATTAATGATTCAACTGATGCAAATTCTGGTGGTGATCTAGTACTCCTTCTTGCTTACATAGTCCTTAATTCCCTCTCTTAAGGCTAAATTTGCCTTTGGTACAAAGTTAAATGTTTAGTGTGCTTTGGCCAAATGCTTTTTGTCGGTTTCATGGAGGTGGAGGGATGTTGCACAGTTGCAAATGTGCAAAGTGGATGTTTCTGGCCCAAGAGTTAAACTTTCCATTTCAGGCAAGCCAGAGTAGTTTATCTGAAAATCCATCCTGCATTGTGTATGGAGCTGGGGCTGGAATAGAGTCCTGTTACCATCCATTACCTAACCTGGAGTTAGGAGTAAGATTTAAATATATGCTTATTCTCTTATACAGAAGTGGCCACTGTAGAGAACCAGGTAATCTCATTCTTTGGCCTTCACTCTTTATAAACCTGGGAATATAAATCACCACTTACACAGATCTTTGAGAAAGTTGATGAAAATGTAGTGATTTGTAGTCTGTGCTTTTGACAGAGACTTGTAATGCATTTGATTTTTTTTTTTGACCTACATAGTGTTCCACGTGAAGCAGATGAATAAACTGTGAAATTAAAGTAGAAAGTCATAAGGATATTGGCACCAGAGTGGCATCTGTATTAATGCACAGTCTGAACCTAAGGCTTGATTTTTAGATCAGATTAAGCAAAGGCAGAAGAAACAATCATAAACAATTTTTATTTGAAGAGGTCTTCTCTGTATGTTAGCTAACTGTGTGTAAAATGGAGAGAGCAAAATCTGAAGTTAATCTGAGTGATGGTCTTGCCTGTCTTGCTCTTCTCCCCATTCTTCCCTGTGTCCTATGCAGATCCACTGTCTGTGTCCCCTGCCAAGTGGGCAGAAGAATACTTAGAGCAGTCAGAGGAGAAACTGTGGCTTGGGGAATCAGAAGACCAGTCTTTGGCAGATAAATGGTGAG
Organism: Antrostomus carolinensis; assembly: GCF_000700745.2. Classification (NCBI taxonomy): domain Eukaryota; kingdom Metazoa; phylum Chordata; class Aves; order Caprimulgiformes; family Caprimulgidae; genus Antrostomus; species Antrostomus carolinensis. The sequence continues at coordinate 12,796 of NW_010329411.1, read as the reverse complement.
TCTGTCTTCTCAAGACTAGTTATTGCTGCTAGGCACTTGGGCAAGTGAAGTTTGGGTAGGTGACCAAAACCTGCTAGAGCCTGAATGCTTTTGAGTCATTTTACCGAGATTGATGTTCTCGGACCTTTGGTTTCAGAGCAAAGAGGAAACAGTGCTTGGAGACTGGAGTTCTTAAGAGATCCTAGCTTTTCTGTTTTCTAGTTCCAGGAAGATACTATGATCATGTAGGCTAACTTAATGTCATGCCTAATGCAAAGCTCTCTAAAATTATTTCAGCAGTGAGTTCAGGGACTCCTAATCAAACAGAAACTCTTTTCCACAACAGTATTTTTTTTGTTGTTTTGGTTTTTTTAGATTTAGAGATCTCGTATACTAGACTCTACTAGTTGTAAACTTTCATCACTTCATTCTCCCTGTCTGACTAACCACATCTAGCCTTTCCTCTGTATATTTCTAGATTCAGCCTTCCAGACACTATTTTCTGTGTTTTTGTGTGGTAGATTAAAGAACAGTCTACTACTACACATCTTCTCTGTATAGGTACCTGTTGTCTCCAGTCAAGATTTTCAATTAAAGAAGCAAAACACAAGGAACTGGTTTGGACTCCTTAGATCTTTCCTTAAAAGAGATTTTGCATATTTGGGTTCTCCTTCCTCCTGGCTCTTGCCTTTTCTGATACCTTGCTGCAAATATGGACATTCCTGAGTTATTGCCACCAGTTCCAAAGACTTCACCAAGACTGCATGTAGTGGTAACACCTGGAACTGGTCCTGTCCTGCTGTAAGCCAGACAACATATTGAGTTGTGTGCTTGCTATGAGCCCTCAGTCCTCTGTGGAGCTGATGCTTTTCCAAGACAGTGTTCCTCTTCCATGAGCATGACCTACTTTCTTTGTTCCTAGATATATGACCTTGTTTTCAGTAGGGCTAAAACTTGCAGTGTCTGATAGCATGTGAGCTTGACAAGGAATCCAGACTGTTCTGCAGAACTATGCTGTCAGTATAATTGTTTAATTCTGCTACTGTTTGTGTTGGTCACTTGCACAGTTAACCTAGTAGTAATTTTGGATTTTTACAGAAGGGTAAAGGTACTGAATCACTTAAGAGAATCCCAGAGTTGTTAAAGAGAGGTTGTATCCCTCAATACTGTTGTCTGGCCCATTGTGTAGACTGTTGTTAGTGACAGTGTT
>NW_010329411.1:0-11548 GCF_000700745.2 Antrostomus carolinensis | reverse complement strand
GGATGATCTTAAGAAAACTGTTAGTGACTTCCTCTCTAAAGTGGATGACCCAAAACTCAAGAATTCTGAGGTAAGAAATTTCCCTGACTGGAGCTGACAGATACCTAGTGTGAATAAGGAGTGTGGGGAATTGAGAAGGGGGAAGGACACTAAAGGAATAAAGCCTACTGCTCTCCTGTGTTTCCATTTCTTCCCTGATTCCTGGGAGTTTAACCCTAAAATCCACCTCTGCTGTGTGACTCTGAAGTCTTCTCCTCCCCACCTTTTTGGGCCTGTTGTGCTCACTTTTTGGAGAGAAGCCCTCTTGGTGAAGGAGGGGGCGTGGGAAGAGGGCTTGTTGGAAAAGCATCTGCCCAGCTCCACCCTTGTTTCATTTCTCTGCCACAGTTCCTAAAGTTTGTCCACCAGATCGGAGATGGGAGGGTATCGATCGAAGCTAATCAGGTGACCCACAGAGACCAAGATCAGGCAGAGCAATGGGCAGCTGAGTTTATACAGCAGCAGGTAGGAGCCCCAGCCTTACATGCTCTGAAGGAGGAGAGCTTCTTGCCTTAGTCTGGGAGCAAGGGAGAATGACAAGTCCAACTCTCAGCAATGCTCTACTAATGACTAGGCTGGGGGAGGTGAGGGAGGGGCTGTTTGGCCGCTCTTAGCAGAGTCTAGCCTGAAGCTGGGAAAGTACTTGGGCAGTGTTGAGTTTTCTCATCTCCCGTAACACCTGGGAGGAAGGGGATATCCAAAAGAACTCTTCTCCACTATATAGGCCATCGCTTATTGCTGATGGGGAGGAGGGGTCATCACAGACCCTCCTGTTATTTTGGGACGTGTCCTGAAGTTGCCAAATTTTAAAAAGAAAGGTGTGTTTCTGTTTTCAAACTCCCAGGGGGCATCCGATGCCTGGGTGGATCAATTTGCACGATCTGGGAACATGTCAACTCTTGATCCGGAATTTGAGCAGGCAAAGACTGCTGTGGAGGTAAAGCCGATGGAGGAGGAGGGCTGGGGTACCAACTGGGAGCCTGTGGTAGGGTTATCTCTCTCTCCTTTGTATTCTGTGAGGAGGGCTAGAAACATTTTAGAGGGTGTCCTCTGAGGTGTCTGTAGAGCTCAGTTTAAGGTTGGGGTACTGTAGTAACTTTCTGTTCTCCCTTCAGTCAGATGTGGACTTCTGGGACAAACTCCAGGCAGAATGGGAGGAGATGGCCAAGAGAGATGCAGAGGCTCACCCTTGGCTCTCTGATTATGAAGACCTCAGCTCGTCATCATATGACAAGGTAATAAGAGAACAGAGTCCCTCAGCCCTAGTGCTGTGATGGACTGCCTTGAGAAGACTGGCAGGGTGTCTGCCTTGCAGGTTGCCTTCACAAATCTCAAATGCTACTGGGATTCCTCCTTGCACTGATCTTTTGCACTTGCACCCTTGTCCCAGATCAGCTAGGGGTTAAATACTGTTTTCACTTGTGCTCATCTGCAGATGCTGTTTAGTTCTTGTTCAACACCAAATGCCAGTTGATGCTGAGTTTCTTTGCAATGAGTGCAAGTATTGCTGCCCCCTCCCTCTCCCCCCGCAAACTGATAGGGCCCACACCAGATATTTAGTCCCTGTTGCAACTTATTCCAAGCCCTGGTTTCTGGGAATTTTTCAGCAAGAGCAGGCAGGAAGAACCATTGTTCTCTCATCTGCTACAAACTAGCAGACAGGATGAGGCGCTGGCAGTTTGAGTGTTTCTAGTGTAGCAAGACTAGATTGTGCTGTGCTGTATTGTAGAGAGTGCTTATCTCCCTAAGCCTGTCTCCTAACATTAGCCTCTCTGTCTTCCCTGCTAGGGTTACCAGTTTGAGGAAGATAATCCCATGAGAGATCACCCAGATGCATTTGAAGAGGGGCGGAAGCGCTTGCAGGAAGGTGACCTCCCCAATGCTGTCTTACTCTTTGAGGCTGCAGTGCAACAGAAGCCAGATCATATGGAGGTGAGTGAGAGCAGAGATAACAGGCCTTGGCAAGGTGTCCTGCTACTTGGATCCTTCCCTTGTGAAGCATCAAAGTGTGTGTGGAAAACTCACTTCAGTGTTAGGAGCTGTGCAGGGTGTACAAAAACATTTCTAAGGCTCTGGCTGTGTAGCTGATGATGTATGTGAATCCCTAGGAGGGCTGGGGGCAAGGAGGCTTATGATCAAGGTCAGATACAAAAAGTGCAAAGGTTCTGGCCCAAAGCTGTGTAAAACCATAGGAGCACATGAGCCTGTGCATGGAGCCAGGACAAAGGGTTCTTATCTCTTAAGTTGCTTCTGTGGAAGTCTTTATTGGCACTGTAAGTTTGGAGATGCTTATGGCAGGTAACTGCTTTCAGTGTCTGAATTAAAGACTTATTCTGAGCAAGGGTCCTGGTTAGGTCTTCCATCTAGATGCCAGGAGAAGATGTAACCCAAAAGGATTGAGAGAGATGGCCTGGGTGTGTTCACAGCCTTTGTTTGAAGCTGTGGGACAGAGAATGATTTGTCTACTGAAGATAAGTTTCCAGCTCCTAATTCAGTGGAGACTTGTTTCCATAAAGCACTTCAGCTTCTGCAGGATGGATTGAGAAATGGCATATTCTGTGCACCTTTCTCCAGAGGTAGAGGATGTGGATATCCTCAGGAGGAAGAGGAAGAATGCAAATATACCCACGTTGTCTGTTTCTGGAGTGTGTGCTTCAAGGAGCCAGGGATGCTGAATTCTCAGTGTGTCTGATTCAAGCCCTGCTAATTGTATATGGTGTGAAATACCTAATTTGTTAATCCTGAGGCTTAGATGAGAGTGACCTCTGAACAGAGATTCTTGGCTTCTGGGAATACAGGCATCTAACTTTCTAGGGTACTGGGAGTAGGTGAAAAGGAAGCAGAGGTTGGAGATCTACTTTAGCTCTAAAGTGATCAAAAGGTGTTGCTAATTCTCCTTTAGAATTGTCTCTCTCTTCTCATAGGCAATGTGGGCTGCAGGGTGAGCATCATAGAGAGGCAGTTGAAATCTTAGGGGGAAAAATCTTGGGCAGTTCTGGCTAGCTGTTTTGAAAGCATTCTGAGTTATTCTACTGTGACTCTGCAGCAAGTGGAGGAGAAGTCAAGACTTCACAACTGATACAGTGATTGAATAGACTTGGAACAATTGCTCTGGAGGAAATGTCATGGTTGCTCTGGTCCAAATCACAACTTTACCCTGAATCTCAGTTCTTCTCCCCACAGAACACTATGCAGCTGTCACTGGTCAGCTCTTCAGTTGCAGCTAGCTGTATGGTGAAGCATTAGATATTTGAGAGAGTAGGTTGCCTCTTGTTTGTGGTGGCTTGTGCATTGTGTCTGGGTCTTTGCTAATGAAACAATTTCCTTCCTTGAGACAGTGGGTAATACATTTTGTGACCAATGTTAAAAAAAAAAAAAAAGGGTACTTCATGCTGACAGTCCCACCAACTATCTAGCCTATTTTTGAGCAAGGAGTGTGGTTATCAACGTAAAGTGAACAGGTACTTTGGATTTAGAGCCTTAGTTAAACATTCCCTATGTCAGCAGCCTGGAGATGGAAGTGGCTTTCATGTACTGGTGTCATGATGATTGAAGATTCAGTAAAATAACAGTGCTTCTGCTTTCAGGTCTGATGGTCAGCAATCCAAGATTATCAATTGCTAGTGGACCACTGCACAAGTATATAAACTGCCTACCTTGGGGGTCTCCTTATTACTAGAACTGCTGCTGTGCCATTTTGTTCTTAAGAAATAAGAGATCCGCTTTTCCCTCCTTCCTCTGCAGTTTGACCACACTTAGAAGTTCAAAGTGTTGATTCTGTGACTTGCAAGTGCAAAACTGCCAACAGTTGCTTTATGGTAATTCTCCAGGTAGACATTCACTTCTTTTCACTATAACAGCACCAGTTTTATTGGTCTTGAGGACCTATGTGCCATAAGTCTGTATGTCTTTCAAAAGAAACTTATATTGGTGGCTAATGTACACACTTGCATATATTTGGGCTCACTCTAAAATTGTATGGGATCTTATGGTGGATTTAATCTCTGTGGCTTATCAGCTGGTCTTTTTTTTTTTTTTCTGGGTGTGAAGAAGTCTGACTTTGTGCCTCTTTATCTTCTCCAGGCCTGGCAGTATTTGGGAACTACTCAAGCAGAGAATGAGCAGGAGCTTTTGGCAATCAGTGCCCTCAGACAGTGAGTGTTGCAGAAGAGCTTCTGAGCATGGCTTCTTGTCTAGTGCGTAGTGCCACAAGGCCCATAGGGCTAGCATGGTGTGCTCTGTCTTGATGGTGTTACCTCTTGTATCAGCGTGTCTCCCAGGCTGATTTAATAACTGTATTCACTTTTCTCTTTGACCTGCAGGTGCTTGGAACTGCAGCCTGGGAACCTCACAGCACTTATGGCTTTAGCAGTCAGCTTCACCAACGAGTCTTTGCAGAAGCAGGCTTGTGAGACCCTGCGCGATTGGCTACGCCATAAACCAGACTATGCCCACCTGTTGGAAAAGGAAGCGGAGGAGAGTGTCTCGGGGACAAACCTGGGGCCTTCCCAGCGTGTCCTAGGTTCCCTGCTGTCTGAGTGAGTTAGGGTTACAAATTTCAACCTTCAGCTGAAAGGCTTCTTGGAGGGTTGGGACTGGGAGGCAGGAGCAGAAGGGGAAGCCAGGGCCAGCTCTCCCCAGTACGCCAATATCCTTGTTCTGTGCTTTCCAGCTCTCTGTTCATGGAGGTGAAAGAGCTGTTCTTGGCAGCTGTGCGCAGCAACCCCTCGACTGTGGATCCTGATGTTCAGTGTGGCCTGGGTGTCCTTTTCAACCTTAGTGGCGAGTATGAGAAGGCTGTGGATTGCTTCAGTGCCGCACTCAGTGTGCGCCCCAATGTAAGAAAGGGCAGACTGTGGATGCTGGAGGTACTTGGAGGTTTATGGGTGAAGGTTTGGGTGGAGGTGCTGCTTGTATGAGAAGTACATTTTTGGAATGGAGGAATAAGACAGACACATGAGGAAGGAAAGGTTGGCTTGGAGCTTTAAAAAGATCTAGTTTATCTCAGCCCTTTCTCTCTGCCCCTTCTTCCAGGACCATCTTCTGTGGAACAAGCTCGGTGCCACCCTGGCCAATGGGAATCGGAGTGAGGAAGCTGTAGCTGCGTATCGTCGGGCACTGGAGCTCCAGCCAGGATACATCCGCTCTCGCTACAACTTGGGCATCAGTTGCATCAACTTAGGTGCCCACCGGTGAGCAGATCTGCTGTGACCCGTGAGTGTGTGTGTGTTTGTGGGAGAGAGACTGCAATAGGTTACTAGGGCAGTGCCGTGCTGCCTGCAGCCTTCCCTTGGCATAGGAGAGCAGAGTGAGGGTCTAGACTCTGCCCTGAGAACAAAGTGTCATGCAGATGCAGTTGGAGTATGGGCCATCTGCACTTCAGTTTCTGTTAAGAGGGGAAAAAGGAGATCCCTGCTAGTTCTGGAATGGGACAGGATGTGGTGAAGAGGAGGGAAGTGTTTTGGCGGGAAAGCCCATTAGAAGCAAATGGGGCAGGGAATGTGAGATGTATTATTTTCTCCAGTAAGCATATGTATGTTCTCCTGTTGACAGTGAGGCTGTGGAGCACTTCCTAGAGGCTTTGCACATGCAGCAGAAGAGCCGAGGTCCACGGGGGCAGCAAGGTGCTATGTCTGACAACATCTGGAGCACCCTCCGCATGGCCCTCTCCATGCTGGGGCAGAGTGACCTGTATGGGGCAGCTGATGCCCATGATCTTCCCACACTACTTCGGGCATTTGGCCTCCAACAGTGACTCCAGGATGGGCTCCCCTGTGAATGCAGGGTTGGCCCAGCCCAGCAGTGACCTTCCTTAGAGAGAAAATGTTCACTAGGGTTCACATGTATCTTTGCTCTGGTAGGGCAGATCATTGGCAACTGTTTTTTCAAGGACCTTCCACTGAAGTGTGCAACTTCCCCTGCCTGTCTGTTGTGGCCTGAGCATCTCTGAGCGGTTCACGTTCATCACCTCCATGACTGACTGACACTGCTGGTAGGCAGATGATCGAAGTGAGGAAGATGGCAACATCCAGCCCTCTTGCCAGACTGCATTTGCAGTAATGCCCAGCTTGGCTATGAGACCTTACAGTAGCCATTCTGGAGAGGCTACCTGCTGGATGTGTCTTAAGTGCAGGTTGCTTTGGTGGGGTGGGATTGCCATTTGGTGAGAGGGTGAAAAATTCAGGGTTTTAAAGCATGGTTCTCCCATGTATGTGCTTGCATGTGTGTATATGTGGGTTGCTAGGGAAAATGGGGGGCAGCAGTGCCCTCTCCTGGGTACTGGTAACTTAATGGTACAGCCAGGTGCTAGTTTCTCAGTGTCTCTTCATGAACCTTTTAAGAGCAGAGTATTGTATTTATGCTAGGGACACAGGTGGAGGCCCTTAGCATGTCAGGGTAAGAAGAGATTCCAGAGTTCAGACTTGAGGCAATGTGATAGGAATAAAAGTCTAAAATATAACCTCCTCTCCCAGAATATGATGGGGAAAGGGTCAAGTCTTAATTTTCACTTGATCTGTCATTATTTTCCTTTGTGCAGAAGTTCCCCATCTTGTTAATTATAAATATCTGTATATGATTCTATTGGGGAAAATGTTTTTTAATTGTAAAGTATTTTGTATAATAAAGGAAGGAGAATTAAAATTGCCAAAATGATGTTTTTCTCTGTGCCTCTGTTGGACCTGCATGCCGTGGGTAGTATAGATCTTTGGGGGTATAATTCTGCTGGTTTTCAAAAGATGGATCAGAGTCTTTCTGTTTCTGTCTCCCCTTTTGGCCCATTTTTTGTTTTATTGATAGCTCGTATGCAAATAAAGCTTAAAGGACCTCATTTTGCTGTAGCCTCAGACTTCGGTTCTGTGAGCCAGCAGAAGAGCTTCCCTGTGTCAAAAGCTCTCCTTTGCCTTGTTTAGGTTTAGAGGTCAGTGAAGCACTGTTCTTCACTTTCTTGCCATCTGCAGTGAGGGAAGTTGGGTTACATTTTATCACCTCTGAGGAACCTGACTGCTGCAGTGGTCAAGCCCAGGCACTTAGGCAGGGAGCACTTTCCCTTCTTGTTCCACCTGGCATCTGTTTCGTCATACTTTTACCTCACAGGCTTGTTTTTCTTTTGCTAGGAGAGAAAGTGTGTGCAGAGAATAGTTCTTGCTATATGTTTTCTGAGCTCTAGCCTCACCTGTGTCTCCCATCCAGCCCTGTGACACTGAAACCTGCCGGCGCTGCTCTGAAACTGCTGTAGTGCATGCAAAACAACTTGCTGCTTGTGCTGCCTAAAAGGAGGGGAACCACTTCTGTGTCCTGCTCACATGCTGCTCCTGGTCAGAGATGTGCCTTCTGGTCTTTACTGATCTCAATCCTTCTGTCAGATTCTTCTGCTTGGTATAAGAAAACATTAGTGTCTTTGCTGTTCCTCACCTGCTGCCCAGGTGTTCACCCTTCCCCAGTTCTCTGCTGTCTCTCTTGCCACTGATTTCCTTTGCCTCTTCGCTGCACCACATTCCTCTCTGTTCGCACTCCCATTATCACTGCTTGGCCTTCCCTTTTTCTCATTCTCAAGTGCCACTAATGCTTCTCCTCTCTCCTTGGCTTCCTAGTTGTCTCAATTTCCCCTGCAGTCTGGCTTAATCTCTTGACTTTGTGCTTGGTGTCCTTCCCTATCACACATCTCCTCCTGTCCCTGCAGCTAGTGTGGGCTGTCACCATTTGCTCTTTTTCCTTGTAAATAATTCTCACTTTTTTTCCCTTCCTCACACCTTATATTGTCTCACAGCATCTGTGCTACCTTTGCTAAGGCCAGATCTTCACCTAGACACTAGTCCCTATTTAGTCTCCCAGGGCCAAGTGAAGATTGAGCTGCTTCTGTCCAGACCATGTCTAACCTTGTCCTGTTAAGCATGGTCTTTGGAAACAGAGTGTTGGCGCAGGGAACAGCGGCTGGCAGATTGTATCTGCATTCTGGTTCACACCTTTTGCCTTCCCTCTGCAACCCTGTCTCTGGCCACCTCTGAAGCAGGCTTGCACTGGGGCTCTGTAAGTATCTTGATCCTGGTTTGTGTTTCCAGCCACATCTTCTGTTGCTGAGTCCTGTTTTACAGCAGGATTGGGTAGCAGGTACTGAATGTTTGAGTCACATAAAGGTAAGGTGGTGAGGGATGTTTGGAGGTCCCTAATCCAACCTCCTGCTCAAAACAGGCCTGTCTTGAATGCTAGATCAGGTAGCTGAGAGCCTTATAAATGCTCTGCGGTTTTCGCACTTTCTCTTATACTTCCCCCAACATACAGAAGAGTGATGGGGCTTATCACCATTGAAAGCATATAAGGGATCCCACCAGGTCCTTTTTTGTTCTTTACCAAATCCATGGCCATCACAGGACACATGCTGGATCTCTTGTAGCTGAGTGTGTGGTCAAAGGGGATGATTCAGTATATGATCTTCTACCCATGCTTCTTCCCATATTTCTGCTGTTATTTCTTTGGTGTTTTATTTATTTGCTGCTTAAGGCCCCAAAAAGTCTTAGAATCTCTTGGTATTGGCCTGACTCAACACCCAGCTGGGAGGTACCAGCAAATGAAAATTGGTGCTTAGAGATCCTTATACCTCTAGCCACAGTGCTCCTCTTAGCTTCCATACTCGTCAACAAGGTGGGTGTACTGCCATTGCATAGTCTGCTTTACCACTGCAGTTTCCTCATCTTGAGCTGCTGAGCCTCATTAAGATCCTGGGTTTTCTTGAGTTACAACCCCCTGATCTCTTGTTTTGTGTCCCAGGCTCCTACCTCTCTTGCCTGTGTGTGCTTAAGTCCTTCCATTTGGGAAGGGGCTCAGACCAATCCTTCTCTAGAGGAACGGTCTAGGGGTGGTGGCCCGAAGTGGATGTTCACAGAGGGAGTGTAAGGGCAAGCATATAGTGGGTGTCCTGGTTATTAGCTGGGACAGAGCTGGGTTTCTTTAGTAGATAGGGTGGTGGTGTGTTTTTCTTTCAGCCTGGGATTTGTTATGAGAGGAACACTGATAACATACCAGTGATTTCACTTTTGTTGCTGGAGGTGAAGGGCTTCATGTTTTGTTAGTCTACAAGCGCAAGATCAAAGGGGGTGAGGAATATTTAATAAGCTAAATTGGTGTTTGGATATGCTAATGAAATATGCCATATCATATAATGTCATGTCCAGTATATTAGTGAGGGTCTCTTCTTTTGGCTCTCTCTGACTTTTGCTTGGGCTCTAGTTTTTCTGGGATTGCAGTTGCAGTTCAGAATTGTTGCTCCTCTGGGATTGTTATCTGGGAAAGGACCAGGCTTGGTTGGTGGGTGGTGAGCAATTGTATTGTGTATCACTTATTTGCATATTTTATTACTATTATTATAATTACTGTTATAATATCAGTATTATTTTAAGTTTTATTTCAATTATTAAATTGTTCTTATCTCAACCTAATGAGTCTCCTTATCCTTGCCCCTCAGTTCTCTCCCCTGTGCCCTGAGTGAATGGCTGTGTTGGCTGCTGGCCAAGGGCTAGCCCAGTGAAAGTGTCACGGTGGGTACTCTCATATTCTCCAGGAATCTGCTGCTTTGAAGACTGCCTGACCTGGAGGTTGCATCATTATGTTTGTTTAATAGCCTTTAATGAATTTATTCTCTGCCTGCATCTTGTTGGTTTTTAAACCAAGTGGTGCTTTTGACATCTACTGTGTCTTATGGATGCGCAGAAGAACTGTGTTTAGATATCCAAAGTATTTTTGTTTGTTTTAAACTTGCTACCTCTTCTTTTGTGGTCTCTTACTTCTGGTACCGTGAGACATAGCAAGTTGTATGGTTGTAACACAGTCCACATCTCCCCAGGGAGAGCCCTTTCCCCACCTCTGTGCCCCATGCTTCTTGGTCTTCTTTATTTTTACTCTATTATTGCCAGTGTTTCCTTCATGCCCTAGCCTGCCCTGGAGTCATGACCACAAACACCATGCCTCTTCCTCCTCCTCTGTGTCAGCCCCTGATGCTCAGAAATCTTTTGGTGGGCAAGAGGAAGGAGTGCTGCTGAGGAAGGACTGAAAGCAGCACGGCAGCTCTCCCACCTGCAGCAGTGAAGCAGCAACAGGGCCAGGCCAGCAAGACGGATGGCTTTGTCAGAGCAGACGCAGACTTTAGCGGCTTCTCCGTATGATAGTCCCTTGTTCACATGGAGGTGCAATTCCTGCTCCCACAAAGGGAAAGAAGAGAAACCTTTCACTGGACACCATTAGGCTTAGTACGGCAAAGCGTTGTTTGATGTTTTCTGATGCTTTTGGATGCCTGATTTGTGACGTATGAAACCTGAAAATTCGGTAACTGTCCATGACTTTAGGAAGAGTTGTAGGTGCAGAGATCCCCTGAAAATCTGATGCCGCATGGGTAGGGTTTTTGAAACTTTTCAATTTCTCTATTGCATTTCTTGAGCAGAAGTGACACCTAGTGTTGAGTAGAGGGCAGGTCGGTGCCTGTCACACTTGCTTGGACCAAGCCACTAAAGGGTTTAGGAGCACAACCTGCTAATAAAAAAACCGGGAGGGACAAAGTGTTGGATGCATTTTCTGAACGTGCAGCTTTTGTGAGCTGAAGAGGCTTTCCCAGCCAACGTGGTGCTGTGAAGCTAGGATGTTTTGAGGGTCTGTGACGTTATTTCCCCCCCTCCAGTACTAAGCATCTAATTAGTCTGGGCTTTTGTCTTTGTGGAGTCCAGCCTGGCAACCACACCATGGAAACTCATTTGCACATTTCTTAAACATGGGGACAGAAAGCAACCCAGTTGAGTTTCTGACATTTTGAACTAAAACGATTATTCACAGACAGTCTGTGACCTCTTCCTTTATCTGAGAAGGGGAAACTTTGGGAAGGAAGTAATAGTTGGAAAAACTCTTCCCTTTCCTTTCTGGCTTCTGTGTCTTGTCAAGTGGGACTTAAAATGCTTTTGTCAGTCTGTATTTGCTGTGCTTCTCTTTCCAGCATATCCTTTTGTGGAACCCTCTCCCAGTGCTGGGAGTGGGTACAGAACACTCATCTAACAGGCTGCTATCATCCTCTTTTAGTCTTCACTGAAAAAGTAGTGTTGTTCAGCCCATTTCACTGGGCAATGGCAAGTGGGGAGTGCAGCAAACACAGTGGCAAACCAAGAAGGAAGAAAAAAAGAGGAGTTTGTGGAAGATACATGCTAGACAAAAAGGAAGGCATCTTTTTTCCCCCTCAAGAGTTTGGCAGTGAATGCAGTGGGATTGAGTGTACCCTCAGCAATTTTGCCAATGACACCAAGCTGTGTGGTGCGGTTGACACGCTGGAGGGACGGGATGCCATCCAGAGGGACCTTGACAGGCTTGAGAGGTGGGCCGGTGCTAACCTCATGAAGTTCAACAAGGCCAAGTGCAAGGTCCTGCACCTGGGTCAGGGAAACCCCAAGCACAAATACAGGCTGGGTGATGAGTGGCTTGAGACAAGCTCCGACGAGAAGGACTTGGGGAGTGGTGGTGGATGAGAAGCTGAACA
>NW_010329410.1:3092-12249 GCF_000700745.2 Antrostomus carolinensis | reverse complement strand
AAGGTCCCTTCCAACTCAAACCATTTTATGTTTCCATGATTACCTCCACTCCTGTATACATGGTTCTATGTTTCTATGATCTTTAAGGTCCCTTCATACCCAAACCATTTTATGATTCCATGATTACCTCCACTCCTGTAAACATGTTTTCTGCATGGATTACAAATCACCCTGCCAACTGGATTGTTTGAAACATTTGTGAAATCTAATATCAAAATAAGGATATTTTAAAAAATTAAATTCATGTGAAATACAGAAGAGGAGATCGTAGGCTTGCACAACACTCTGCACAGTACTCTGTCATTTCAAATTAACTCCATTAATAAATTAATTTAGCACATCTTTTTTAGCAGAAGCAACACCCATCAAGCTGTTCAGTGGATTCTTGTCTTTCATCTGCCAGAAGAAATTGCTCAAGATGGGACTGCTGTGTTTCTAGATTTTACTTCTTAATTAACTAATTTTTAGAAGGTTGTACTAATTCATTGAATATACACATAAAACATCAACTTGAAATAGATATTATTTCACAGTGATTTTTTTCTCTGATTTTTTTCTGCTTCAGTGTGTAAATGACAGTTATATAACTTAAACACCCTGCTCCAACACTGCATTCTTGTTTCTACTCCATTACTGTTACAAAGTTATTGAAGGCAACTGGGTCCCTCTCAGAACATCAAGCAGAAGGTATCAGTGTCCACAATTTTTTTCTACCTTTACCCACAAAACCTATTCTTCCACCATTGATTCTTTGTTTGTACCCTGAATTAACAACATCTTTTCTCCCCCTCAAATTCTGTTTGCAAAATCTGTTAATCTCTCTCCCTTGTTTTGCATCCTTTCCATACATGCATAATGTAATGAAGTTGCATAAAAAGTAGTTCTTCTAGGATTATAGTCAGTATAGAGGGCCACCTCTTTTCTAAGCAAATTATTACTGTACACTTATGTAGGGGAACAACTGGAAGGACAAACAATCTGAACAAATAGTTCTGGTACCACAGTTATCTTGGAACAAAGGACTGTTCGCTCAAGGATGCAGACAATGGCAGGAGACAAAACTTGATAAGGGAACAGTGGGTAGAAACCCCTGAGCCTTTCTGAGAACACTCTCAAGAATGGCAGACATAAAAGGGGAAGGCAAGTGCCAGAAAGTGTGAGAAAAAAAGAAGGAAAAGAAGAAGAGGAAAGAAAAACTTCTGGATAAGTGCTCCTACAGACCAGAGAACTCCCCCGTTGGTTGGACCAGTGCTGGAACCTGGATGAGTGATCTCTGTCATATTATCTCTCTCTCCCCCTCTCTCTCTACTCTTATAATTTCTTCCAGTGAGTAATGCGAGGCCTATAACTCATATCCATGGCAAATATTAAACATTTCTGCTACTTAACTACTTATTGATGAGCCTAGTTGCAAAATAAAAGTCTCTGCCTACAGACCTCATGTGTTGTGCTCACCTTATTCCATCCAAGAGAACTGATGAATCTGAGTCATGTTTCCCTCTCTCTTGCTATGGGAAAACTTTACAGGCAGGAATCTGGCATGTGACAGTCACACTTCCCTCTTTTCTGCTACAGGAAAACTTTACAGGCAGGAATGTGGGACATGACAACTTACCACACAGCAGGGTGACCTTTGAAGGATATTTTTTCTTCATTATGCCTTTCCAGAGCTGGTTCTTTGTATCAGAAAATGAAGCAGACCTATCTGGAGACCAATACCTGGGTGCCACCAGACTAACCATTTTTACAATTGTTCATTAATTTCTTTATTACTTTGTCCAAAATCTTGATACCATCATTAATTTTTCTTTTTCTGATCTTGAGATAGAGTAATTACACACTTCATGCCAACTGAAAAAATCTCCATGTTTTACAGTTCAGTATCTGAATCTGTGTTTGATACCCTATAATGAGATGTAGATTTTTTTTTTTACTTTCCTTGCTCTGTGATTCTTTATCATCAGATGTTTATTCATGACACAACACTGTAATGAAAATTATCTCTTCTCTTTAGCTCTTAATTAAAGTCTTACTTTAAATTTTCCCTCACTTCTTAGTGTAAGATCAAGGAAAAGTGTGTTCTTTGAGTTTAGATCTACAAAGGCATTAAACACATGGAATAATATCCAGATCAGGTGCTCCAAGTGCTTATACTGTAATACATGAAAATGCAGTAAGCTGCCTGAGAAGCATAACACATTGCACTGAATGTATGAACCCAAACTACTTGAAAAGCTAATGGTTAGGTGCCTCCAAAGTATGATTCAAAAAATTCTCATAAATTGAAAAGTCAACACTTAGACAACAGGAAAAAAAAATTCTGCTGGTCTATTTTCCTACCCTGCATCTATGGAAGTCACAATGTAGTGCTCTCTTCCCAGGATGATCACCTCCACAAGCAAAGACCACTCAGGCAGTTAACAGAGCTGCTACCTGCCTTCTGCAATATATAGCAATGCTTATAATACTTAGAAAGTGTTAATGGGTTTTGTGCTCCACCTGAGGGCATTTAGTTGAGCTTGAATAGGTACCTTGCATTTTCCTACATCACTGCTCCTGGAGTTAATGAAGTCAAAGCACCTGTTGATCATACAGTGCTGTGTAGATTAAGACTGTTAACAGAGCTCAGGCAAAAAAATAATGTTGATCTGTCATCAGCGGTTTGAGTACTTGATAGGAGAAGAAAGAACTCTGTTTCTGTTCCTGTGCCTATTTCTAATTTTTATGTGTATGAACTATGTTATTCCAGGACCTATGAGCGTAAAGAATGCATGAAGACATGACTGATGTCAAAGTAAACTCCATCTTTGTTCTATGAGTCTGAACCTTATACCAACAGTGTTAGTTCCTGCCTTACCCTGACTTTCTCTTCTTCCAAGTAATTTACATCTACAGTTCAACTGCATTCAGTAAGAGCTGATAATAAACTAGCCCTGTGACCTACTACCTGTAAGCAAAAAAAATATAGAAAAACAGCCAAGCATAGCTTCTGAAAACTATCCCCCAACTCAGTGATGGTTTTCTAATGGGAGAAGTTCCTTTTTCTGTTCAGTGGGAGACCAAGGTACAGACAGAAGAATATTAGTTCTAGTTCTTCTACTTCTTAGCAGTGTTTTTATCCTCTAAAGCATTTAAATACAAACCAGATGAGTCCTTCCTTAGTACGATCTTATTATGGGTGCAGGCAGATTTTTCTATTTATTGCTAAATACTCATGCATTCCCCCCTCACTCCACTCCACAGGAGGCAGAGAGGGGTCAACCCTCGGGGTCCTGACAAAGTCTCTACAAACACTTTTCTCTCTTTAATTTTTCTACATATATTGCCGATTTCTATGAGTAATTTGGATTTGGGTGATTGGCTGTATTAGAAATGACTGTTCAGTAATGTGCTTCTTTGCATAGTTTTTGGACAAAAAAATATCTAAATATTTGAGATGCATGTGGAACAGAATCAGTCACTTACTTAAGCAGGTGGAAGAGCTCAGCCAATAGTCACTCACAGACAGGGCTCTAAGCAACTTTTTTTCCATAGAATCTGATTTGTTGCTTACTTTGCATTTTCAATTAGGCCCTAAGTCTATAACCCTTATTCATGAGGGTGTGAGGAACTCATTACAAGAACAGACTAGAAAAGCATAGGGCCCTAAGTCTATAACCCTTATTCATGAGGGTAGTCTCATTACAAGAAGAGACTAGAAAAGCATAGCTTGTTTAGTCTAGCCAAACAAAAGCTGAGAAGAGATATGATGGCTGTCTATAAATATATCATCGGGGTAAACACAGCAGAAGGAGAAGCACTATTTAAGTTTAAGGACAATGATGACACAAGAACAAATGGGAATTAACTGACTATGAATAAATTTAGGCTTGAAATTAGAAGTACATTTCTAGTCATGAGATCAATGAAGTTGTGGAATGGAATGGAATGGAATGGAATGGAATGGAATGGAAAGGAAAGGAATGGAATGGAATGAGATGGGTAAGAAGAGAGTAAGGGAAGAAGGAAATAATGTATTTTAAAGAAAAATCCTATTCAGGTTGTAGAAAAGTTTATTAAGTCAATGCTGTGATAGCATACTATTCATCCAGTAGATTATTTCCAATCTTACACTCTTATTCTTTTTAATAAATGAAAAAAGATAAGTCTTTTACATTTTAATGCTTATTAATAATCTAAAGTTTAAACTGTATTCGAAAACTCTGCCTGAGTGACATATATATCTGGAATTGTGTTTAATACATTCAGGGGTATCTTCCACAAAATAGGCCTTGTAAAACATTCAGGTACACAGTAATAATATGGATTATCTAGAGATCAAGAGACGCTACATCTCACAAGTGCATTCAATTGAAAGCAGTACATTTTTGCAAAATTTAGTGCAAAATAGTAATATGATTGGAGGTAAAAAGGATTTAACTTTCAAGAGAAGGAGAAAAGCAAAACAACAACAAAAAGCAAAAATGGAAAATTGTAGAAGGTCAGGAAGTCACAGTCTATAGGCAAAGCTGTTCACTCAGATGAATTGCACTTCACAAACCATATACATGCAGCCATCACTGTGTTGCCACCAAGAGGATAGGATGTGCCTTCCTTTTTTTTTTAAAAAAAAAAAAAAAAAAAAAGTATGATACCTCAGAAACCTTTCTGTCCAAACGGACAGTTTGGAGATCAACCAGAGACACAGAGACACCTAAGTCTGTCTGGATCTGTATCCATATATGTGTACCTACTTTTCAGTTATATGATGGAGTCTTGAGCTTAAAAAGTACTGTGTGGTCCATCTATGGGTTCATCTTGGTTCATCTACCAGACTCATATGTAACAGCATTGTTTAGGTCTCTTTCAAAAACGTATTAAACATCTACCAAATCAAAATGCAAAGGTTTCCAAGTATCATAGACATAGTGAAGCTGAATATTTAATTCATTCGTTTTTTGTGCCCTTACTAATTGATCAATATAGAGTCATCCTTGTAGATATAGTCAACATGATCACCCTTGCATCTTCACTGGCTGTCCTGTTTATAGCTCTATGATGTTGGATCTGGTTACTAAACTTTCCAGGATTAGGGTTCCTGGTTTTGTTCTGCACTTCTTCAGTTTGTTGCAGTTTGAAATCCTGGCTCATGTTTGGATCTCATGTGCATCAACAAAATAAAAATATAGTTAATAATAGTTGGGGAGAACAGGGCCACAGAGAATGCAAAAGAAGGATCAGCCATTTTCCCAAGCTCATCTATTTACTGTATGTGAGTGAATAACTCAGACTGAGTACAGGTCTGGCTTTCAAGAGCAGACAGTGCATTAATATGGATCAAAAATCTCTCCTCAATTAAAAAATAAAATCTGTACTCTAGCTAAGATATATTTGCTCAGAAAAATAAAATAAATTGATTTTTTTTATATGATTGGAGATGTTAGGCAAAATACTTAAATCTTAAAACAAATCTTCTTTTCAATCAGACTGTAGGAAGATTAGTTTAGCAAAGTATTTTAGCTATTTAGGAAATGAATAAAAATATATACTTTTTCCCAATGTGAATTTTTTATTTACCAGGGTAGCATATGATGATGATCTGAAATCTGACATCACTTACATAACTGGTACATTTAAGGGTAGTATTTTTATTTTTATTTGCAAATTATACAGTGTAAATTATGCATTCATACAAATACTGTACTTCAGAAGATAAAAAATATGACAGATGACAATGTTGAAAGTTACAGTGTAATCAAAATAAACTTCTCTTAGTATGTTCTGTACATTTGAGAAAAAATATTTTAGTCTATGTTCATGCACATAATTACATGGAAGATAAAAAATAAAAAGGCATGTAAAAAGAACACAGATAAAAGCCACAATAAGAACTAACTGTGGATCCTGTATGCATATATGGGGGAGTGGTGGTGTTCAAACTCTAAAAACTCCTCATTGGAATTTCTCTTGAATTTATCAGATCTCAGCCTTACAAGCTCCCTCAATGAATTTATTCGCATCATATTTGTTCAACAGTCCGGGTGATTATCTACTAGATAAACTACAAAGGGAAATGGTGGGTGATCCTACAGTACAAATCTAATCTGAATGCTTTTCTGGAATGTGTTCACATGTCTTTTGGGGTTAAGGTATAAATAGGTGAAGTTTCATTTTCCAGGGTAAACAAGAGATCATATCAGAAGATCTGTAGCTTTAAATATTATAGCTTTAAAAATCTGCAAATCTGCAGGGTTAAAAACAGTTATGTAAGAGAAAGAAAAGAGAAGATATAAGAGCAAAGAAAGTTATTCGCTACTTTATATGCAGCTGCAGTCACAAATTTACATTACTAAAGCTGGCATAGTACCTATAGCTTTTAAAAAGGGGTTTCATTGGACTAAGTAATTTATTAATAGAGCAAAGGTGTAGCTAGTAATTTACCTATTTAAACTAAGTTTTGCTAATTGTAGAGCTTAGTACTTGTTTACCCTCTTTTCTCTCAGTATCTTTAAGACATTTATCCACCTTGAGGTGAATGAGTTTTACAGTGAATATATTTTGTGGTGCAATTACAATAGGGAATGCTTGCAAAAGTGAATGTTACCTGCACATAAAGAGGAAAAAGAACCTTAAATTGCACCATTGATTTGTAGCCATCTCCAAAATGCAAAATGATGTCTGTTTAATATTACATAAAAATGATGTAACAAGAGTTTCATAAAAAATGAAGAAAAAAATAATCCTTTGCTCAATAGAAATGAGCAGACAAATGTTTATAAAGTAGGGGCTAAAACTGTAATTCACAGTCTCTTATCCAAAGCTGCTCTGTGAGTCAAGGTGATACTTACAATCATAATGCGGATTTTTCCTCCTGGCACTTAATCTGATGTCTCTCTCATTGGATAAACTATTTTTACTGTGTGAAAAAGTAAACTGAGAGTCACAGATAAATACACTCAGAGTCGTAAGTTACCATTTCTATTTTTTGAAAAGCTATACGATTTTGTCATGCTCTTTAGCAAACAGCATTTCTCATCTCGTCAAAAAGATAGTGCTATAGCCAGCTGGAAAACAACATTTCTGTGTCATGAAACAGTGACACCTCACTGTGACACCTCAGTGTTGTTTTCAGCTTCAGGTCAGAGCAATTGAAGATTTGAACATGGGTCACCCATCACCTAGGAAATTGCTTGTATCTTCAGATTATTTAGAAAGTAGCTTCACTTTCACATCTTTTATGGCATGGTCTTAAGAAATGCTTGTAAGAAGACCTGGCTAAATTTCTGTGAAAAGTTTTTGCTTCAATAAAAGGTTATTTTACAGTAAAATCTTCTTCTGGAAGACTTTTGTTTGGCTTTAATTCTAATTCCCAGAAGTAACAGTCATTCTGAGGTCCAGTCTTAGATGGATGTATGGAGTTTGCTGAACCATCATCACTGAGGGGCGGAGCTCCAGGGTGCTTTGTCTGCTTTTTCAATCAAACCAGAACGTGGAAAAAAAAGCAGATGATCTTTCAAGATCGACTGTATCTTCCTGTGGATATAGTTCTATCTTACGTACACCTACACCTACACTTATATCTTCATCCAATAACATTTTTACAGATTTTTCAAACTGAAGACAGTGAGTTACTATTGTTTGAGGTTGCAAGTAATAAGATCAATTTTAACAGTAATAAATGCACTCCCATCCCAAAATAATCCTTCTAATTATGACTTGTTGTTTAGAGTGAAAGCCCTGTAAAGGGCAATAAATTTTTGCATGTTCTCTCTCTCTCTGTTTCTCTCTCTCTCTTATTTTTTTTAAAGGTAAAAATTTGCTTTTTCATTTAAATTTTACAGAACATTTTTCAAAAAAGCTAGGTTTCTTTGGACTGTGTGTTTGGTAAAACAGCCAAACATGAAAATGCTTATTTGAACTCAGCCTAACCTTTCACCTCCCACTATCCCACTGATGTGGTGATCTCATTCATACTCCCTGCAAAGTAGCTAAAAAAAAAAAAAAGGGAGGAAAAAAAAAAAAAAAGATGTAGCTGGCAGTTTGAGGAACTCGAGGCAATAATAAAAGTTGAAAGATCACATTCGAGTACACTAGCTGAGCTTTCTCATGAAACCTGTATAATGTCTATTTACTGTGTTTTCTGCTTCTGTCAGTTGCATTAATCTCACATTTCCTGAGTGCTACATTTAATCAAAATCCATTTCATTTAAAAAGTAGAGGTAAAAAGGCTGAAATTGTACTGTTGTAAAGAGCTGTACTGAGTAGGGCAACAAATTCTGTTTTCCATTTTCACTCCCTTCCACTGGAGGTGTTTGTTTGTTGTTTTGTTTTTTTTTTTTTCAAAACTAAAACCAAGACTAAAGCATGTAATATTTATTATTCCAGAACAAAAGGTGAATAGTCTACTTACGTTTCTCTTACATATTTATTTTAGTCTACTCAGAGTTACTTGTATGAAAATGGAGAACAATATTTGAAACTTTCAGGACCTACAATTACACGAAGGATTGAAGAAATGGGGGAAAATTTGAATCTGCAATTGCAAAACTTCTCATAAAAACTTTGCTGTTTCTCATTGGCACTCAACGAAAGCAATGATGTTCATGATTCTGCACAACTTCTAATTTTCATTCATGGGACATTTGATTCTTTTGAAGTCACAGAGGAGCTTGCTGCACTGGAAAGCATCAAAGGAACAACTACAGGAGAGTATATCTATAAGAAAGTTTGCCAAACAATGAATGATTTGGAGCTGGGCTGGGGTAAACTATTCAGTGTGACAACTGATGGTGCTCCTAGCATGGTGGGATCCATGAAAGGAGTGGTTGCATGCATTAACAAAGAGATGGACAAACGCAACCATTCACTTCCAATAGCCATACACTGCATCATCCACCAACAAGCATTGTGTTGTAAATCACTGAAGCTGGACGCTGTCATGAAAATTGTGGTTTCTTGTGTTAACTTCATTAGAGCTCATGGACAAAACCACAAACAGTTTCAGGATTTTCTGTCTCTGCTAAATGTTGCCTATGAAGATGTTCTGTACCACACAGAAGTCCGTTGGCTGACTCGAGGGAGAGTTTTGAAATGATTTATGACTTTCTTCCACAGGTTTATGATTTTGTGCTTTCTAAAAACAAAGGAATACTAGAGCTCAAAGATGCAGAATGGAAAT
>NW_010329410.1:0-2937 GCF_000700745.2 Antrostomus carolinensis | reverse complement strand
CCACAACTCAAAACCTGTCTGCAGAAAAACTAGCAGTTGCATTCCCAAACAAAACATGTATGGATGTACTAGAAATGTTGCAAAAGGAGTTTCAAATTAGATTTAAAGAGCTTTGTCTCCATGAACAGGACATATAGTTTTTCCGGAACCCATTTTCTGTTGACATCGAAACTGTTGATCCAATTTACCAAATGGAATTGGCCGAACTACAGACTTGTGACTCGATGAAAGATGCATTCAAATCAAGCAGCCATACTAATTTCTATGCATCTCTCCCCTCAGAGACATACCATAATCTCAGGAACCACGCACTAAAACTGCAACCGTCTTTGGCAGCACCTATGTCTGTGAGCAGACGTTTTCCTGAATGAAACATCTGAAATCTCCAATCAGATCCAGACTAACTGATGAACACTTGCATCACTTGCTACTACTAGCAGTGACAAATATGGAACCTAACATTGACCATCTCATTAGCCAAAAGCAGGCCCACAGTTCGCATTGAAATATTATTTGTTTTTGTTGATTACAATTGTTCTTCATTTTAAATATTGCATTCTTTTTCATGTTTTTTTGAACTACTACAAATAAAATATGTGCAGTGTGCATAGGAATTTGTTCATTTTTTTCCACACTATAGTCCAACCCCCGACAGTGTCTGAGGGACAGTGAACCGGCCCCCTGTTTAAAAAGTTTGAGGACCCCTGTTTTAGACTATAAAGCATGAGCTTTCAAGACCATCCTTAAATAAGACTCTATGTGAACTGATTGAATTCTAGTTCATCTGAAGGTTTGGTATAAATAATACTTCTTCACTGATGGCAATTCAATACAAAATTAGCAGTTTTGCATGTTGGATATCATTCTCAGTCTGCTTGTTTCTACATCTGTTTTCCCTTCTCTCTACTGTGTCTCAGTACAGCTCTCTTTCTTGGTCCTCAAAATTTCTGAAGAATTCAGATCATGTGCTCTTATCTTCAGAACTAAAATATGAAAACTGTTAATATTTTATTAACAGACTGATATCAATTAATATAATGTTTTCTCCCTGCTAAACTGGTTATTGTTTTAAACAAATATTTGTCATAGCAACTATCCATCACAGTCTTGTTAGACAATATTACATTATGGAAAGCTCAACATTGCACTTAATTTCCTGATTTGTACATGTTTCCCCTACTTAATTTCTCTCTTTAACATGGTGATATCTCATTGAAATTGATAGTTTTCATTAAATTCCTTAAATTATTGGTATTTATCTTTCCTATAAATGAAGCATTGTAAGTCTTTTTCAGCTAGAAACCCCATTACAGTAGGATTAGTGCAAACATGTAATCTAAAACAGTCTCTGTCCTCCAGGTTCTCATTCAGACATTCATGACTAGAAAAAGTTTTGCAAACCTTGTGACAAAGTAAATTAACTTACGCAGGAAACCTTAAATGTATATGACTGCTTAAGTGTCACTGAAATCAGTGGTAGCCAAATACCTTAAAATGTCTGACAAGCAGGAGAGAGGAACTGAGTGACTTTTTGCAGGTTATACAAGCATTCTTTGCCAGAACTAAGAATGAATTTCATATATGCCAAGTTTTAATCTGGTGCCTTTACCACAGGAATTATCCTATCTTTCAAACATTGCACAAAAAAAGCAATAATAAATTGTGCTAGAAGAAATACTAGAAACCAGCCTATGTATACCTTAATTTGAGAAAGAACTCTTAATGGCAACACCAAACACAGGGTTGTGATGTATAATTTCTGGGGCTTGTTTATTTGTTTGTTTGGGTTTTTTTTAATACATGGAGGCCTTATTCTTTAGGATAATAACTAGAAAGTTAATAAATTGCCTGTTTTAGAAATTGCATTGGTGAATGTGTAACACTTGGAGATTCTTATTTGCCCCATACAGGATAGTCCTTGCAGCAAGTCTGATTTGGAGAAAAATAATCTTGTGCAATATAGGCTAAAAATGAAATTTACATCACATACTCCAGATGAATGTTACATGAATGCATCTGTGGTGAAGCCAATTTGCATAAGGTGGAGAGGATAAAAGAAATGCATGTTTAGGGGAGATAACATCACAAATGATATCTCAAAATATTCATGGCCAGTCATGGGATTTGCAACAGGTAGTCATTAAAATGATATGCAGAAGGAGATTAAACTTTGCATTTTTTTCAAGAACCTGAAATATTCATAAAATTTTTGGAAAGTAATGCCTAGAAGCAGATGTTGTAGAGAGCTGTTTTCTTCTAGAAATATGAGAATTTGCAATGCTGAATCCCTACAGAAACTGAGCCCTCTGCAGTCCACAGGGCTCCTTCCAGATGTAGGGACAGTGGAGCAAAGTTGGGATAGTGGTACTTGGCCTTACACCTCTCTTGGTGAACTGTATTGGGTTTGTGTGGCAAAGTTTTGGTAGTGAAGTGTTCATAGGGGTGGATTCTGTGAGAAGCTGCCAGAAGCTTCCCCCACGTCCAACAGAGCCAATGCCAGCCGGCTACAAGATGGACCTGCCACTGACCAAGGCCGAGCCCATCAGTAATGATGGTGATGCCTCTGTGATAACATAATTAAGAAGGGGAAGAGAGAAAAAAAAAAAAGAAGAAAGGTACATTTTGCAGCTGGAGAGAGGAGTGAGAAGATGTGAAAGAAACAACCCTACAGACTGTCCTGAAAAGAAGGTGGAGAGAACCTGGAGGAGAGGCCATTGACCTAACAAAAGATGACCATTGGCCTAAACAAAGGACAGAGAGAGAACTTCGTTGCCAGAGGGAAAGACAGAGAACCTCAGACACCCAGTTCTACCACATGGAGTAAGAGAGGACAAAGGAGGTTCTGCAGCCCATCGAGCTTCAATGGTGGAGCAGATGACCATCTGCAGCCCATGGAGGGCTCCACACTGGAGCAAGTGGAGGCCTGAAGGAGGCTGT
>NW_010329409.1:6209-6608 GCF_000700745.2 Antrostomus carolinensis | reverse complement strand
CCCCCAGCCCCGTGCTCCCTCCCACCCAGCCCTGCTCAGCCGTCTTTTCTCCTCCAGGCTATGGCTGTGTCTACTGCCATCTTCTTGGCTGTACTGGCCATCCAGAATGGACTGCAGCACGATCAGCAGATAGATGAGGCCACAACTGAGAGGATGCAGCAGCATGAGGAGTCCTCTGCACTCACCAGAATGGATGTGGCAACCCAAACAGAGCTCCCACAAAAGCATTCAGCCGTCCATGTCTCAGGCTGCAGGGCGTGCCAGAGCCTTTCACTAGTAACAGATGGCAGTAGTTAGAACAGCTGCGTGAGGTGCAACCAGGTAGACGATCTCCTCAGCCTTATGGCAGAGGAAGTAGAAAGATTACAGAGCATTGGGGATGCTGAGGAAGAGATAGAA
>NW_010329409.1:0-6171 GCF_000700745.2 Antrostomus carolinensis | reverse complement strand
CCTCCCCAAGACAAGAACAGGAGCAGCCACTGGAAGAAAACCACGATCAAAGGGATCCTGTATCCACCCCATGCCAGGCTGAAGGCAGTAGCTTAAAGCAAAGGAAGGAATGGATGCAAATCCATGCTCAGGGCAGCAGGTGAACCCCCTTCTTGCCCACCTTGCCCTTCCCAGGTACCTCAACAGGTATGAGGCTCTGGATGTGGAAGGCCAGTCAATGAATGATTTGGATCATGGTCCATCTACACCAGTGGTGCTGCCAAGGTCAGAAAGGCCTACCCCCAGTATCACAACCACCTCCACAAGGAAGAAAAGACAGGTTATCATTGTAGGTGACTCCCTTCTGAGGGGAACAGGGAGTTCACCAATATGCTGAGCAGACCCTTCTCTTAGAGAAGTTTGCTGCCTCCCCGGGGCCTGGATTAAGGACATCACCAGGAAACTCCCTAGCTCGCTACGGCCCTCAGACTATTACCCATAGCTCTTCCATGTGGGTGGCGATGAAACCTCAATGCGTGGTCCAAGGATGATCCAAAGATACTTCAGGTCCCTGGGATGGTGTATTGGGTTAGTGTGGCAAGGTTTCAGTAGCAGTGGGGATACAAGGGTTGCTTCTGTGTGAAGCTGCCAGAAGCTTCCCCTATGTCTGACAGAGACAATGCCAGCTGGCTCACTCCAAATCAAAGACACAAACTGAAACTTCTTTCAGAGGAAATTCATAATAGCAGAAATTGTCTGCAACTAATGCAAGTCCAACAAAATGCAATATTATTTTCATTATTTATCTGTTTAAATGTGACCTTTTTAATAGCTTTTTATTATCATTTTTTAAATATAGATACCAGTTTCTGAATCTCTCTTTCCCCAAAGCTGCTAAAACAGAATTAGATTCTCAGGGAAGCTGGAGCCAGTATATGCAAAGAAACACAGTTTGTCAAGCTTCTTCAGCTGTTTCTAGTAGAGAATTATTTTCCAACATTTTATACTTCAGAAACTCAATTTGCTTTAACAACTCAGTACTAAGAGCTGACTAAACCAGATACTTCATTATATGTGTGGAATGCAAACACAGAAGAAAAATCTTCAATGCAAAACAAGTGATGGGCAGGAGAGAGAGCTATATATTATCCTGAGGAATTATGCATTGCCCAGGCTATTGCTGCATTGTTTCTCTGTCAGGCTGGTTCACATTCACCATTTTAGCCTTAAGAGTTTTTTTCAAGGGATGCTATTATTATTATTTTACATAATGATGATGATTTCATATAAATCAAAATAAATTAATATATGCTGTATTAATATATGCTATATTATATAGCCGTGTAACTGAGAAAGTACCTTTAGGTCATCAAATAAAATCTTTTCTGTCTCGAAAGTAAAAAAAACAAAACTTTTTAACTTGAAGTGTCAAGGTCAGAATTAAATCTAGTTTAGTTATTTATTTTCATCCTTTACACTGACAAGTACAAAAGACAATCTTCTGAATCAAAATAAATATCAACACTATGTTCCAAAACAAAATGGAAGATAACAATCTTTGTGTCAAAATTTCTCTTATTGGAAAAAATATATCTTAACTCTGTGCTAATTTACAAGCTGTAGTGCAATTTCTGGTAATGTTTTGTATTATGTGGTACTGCTACTATCTTTTAAAATCTGTTCTGAGTGGCTGGGAAATTATAACCCATCTAAATTTACTGAGAGTATTGCTGGTCCACTTCCCGGAAACCCTCTAGAATCTTTGTTTTGGAAAGGATACAAGAGGGGAAGTTTATCACCGTTTGCTTGCCCTATTCGTATCTCTAGCACCCTAAATTGACTGTATATGCACAGCAGTCTAAATAGACCTTTGGTTTGACTCATTACAGATGTTTTTATGTTCTCAGCATTTAAGATAATTGCTTTAGAGAAGGGAGTGTATGGCTTTCCTAATAAGTTCTGTGTTTTGCTTTGTTTTGAAAAGCAATGGCAGCACCATTCTCTTTTTTAATGTTTTGCATTGCTTAGCGCTGATATTTTGCACTTCCAATGTAAACAGATTGCCCTTTGATGTCAGGACTAATTCCTTGCATGTTGATGGAGCAGAATATCAGAGATTAAATCAATCATATTGCTCTGAGACAAGAATTCATTTGTATCATCATGCTAATTTGAGAACATTTTTGGAGACAAGATAAAATATAATACTGCATGGAACAAAACATCATGCTGACCAGGAGAGAGACAGCTAAATGCCACTGAAGTCCAAGGAAAATAAAATCACTGAGCAAATTGAATCAAGTTGTCCAGCTGTATTTCTTTACAGCGATACAAATACACGTGGTGCCTGTACACACACACATATTAGTAAATTAATAAACTGAGAAATGTACTTGCAGACATTTGGCTTTGCTGTACCCTGGTGGGGTTTTAGTGCAAGTATTAAAGGACAGTAACAGGCACTATTTCTTTGGATCAGACAATGGAACAGCTCTCACTAACTTCATATGTCAAGCCTAAAACTTCCTCACAAGGGGAAGAGGAGGGGTGGGTGCTGATCTCTTCTCTCTGGTGATCAATGACAGGACCAGAGGAAATAGCAGATGTGCCAGGGGAGGTTTAGGTTGGACGCTAGGAAGAGGTTCTTCACCCAGAGGGTGGTGGAGCACTGGAACAGGCTCCCCAGGGAGGTGGTCATGGCACCAAGCCTGACAATATTCAATAAGTATTTGGATTATGCCCTCAGACACATGGTCTGAATCTTGTGATTGTCCTATGCTAGGACAGGAGTTAGAGTCGATGATCCTTGGGGGTCCCTTCCAACTCACAACATTCTATGATTCTAAAAAGCTGCTTCTTATGGCAGATGGCATGGGCTGGACTTAGTTGACAAGAGCTGTTAGCATATGAACTTTAGTTAACCCTGTAGGATAAGGGAGTAACTCAGTTTCAAAAAGAGAAGTACATTGAGTGTAAACAACCTGTCAAGCACTGTGTGTCTTTGCAGAAAGCCTTTGAGATGAGCTGATTGTGAACACCAGCACCAGCTAGTTGTCCAGTGTTGAAGGAATTTGAACAAGCCAACCAAGAATTAAATTTTCTCTGCTCAATGCTGTAACTATTGGTGTCCAGAGGCACTCAAGAATGGAAAGGGACCTGACAGCCCTGCCCCATGACTGTGTACCACACAGCTTGAACCACTAAATTGACTCCCTCTTGACTTCTTCTAGATTGCATTGCCTCTCCCACAGGGCAGGGAAGTCATATAATTTGTAAAATTGCTTACATATGTGATTAAAGTGTTTTGGCATCCAAGCCATTTAGTCTCTGCACTGCCAGTCTGGTCTTAAATCACAACACTTCTTCCTCATCAACTATATCTAGTCTCGGACAACACTTCAGTAAAGAGATTGTTATGACATAAATGCCTGTCACGTGAAGATTAGATGGCATGAGTGACCTAGAATAGGGACATCCAACTCTTTATGTTCATAAAGCTCTTATGAAGGTATGTGACTCTTGTGCACTCTGGTTCATCCCTGTCATGTAAGCAAATATGCACCCATCCTGTAATCAAATTGCAGATGCCTGCCATCATCCACATCTGTTTGTAACTACCTGACGAGTCACATGAACAATGTCTGCTTGTATGTACCTGCCACTTTCCCCAAAAGCACATATTCCACTATCATGAGACAGACATGTCCCCATTCATGTAATGGGGCATGCAAATAGCCTCATGTCACCTAAACTTACAAACATGCACACACAGAAGACGTGCCTTGTCAAGTATACATCATAACATTCTGATTGTGCTATGGTTATATAGTGAAAAAGACTGGTTATACAGGGAAGGATGAGAGGTCTCTGGAGAGAGAGGGTGGCATAGAAGAGGCCAGGCAGGAACAAATTGTTTGGACTGGCACATATGGCCTGTGGTACCCCATCCCATAACCCACCTGAGAGTCCTTCCTAGCCCTGACGAAACCTTGATAATTTCTCTCAGAGACAGTTCTCACTGTCTAAAAAGCACATGCATTAATCTGTTTTGCCCAAATCTGCCCATTAATGTGGGGAACACTGAGTATGGAAACACATTTCTGCAATACCTGAATGAATGTGGCCTGTTTCCTCCTTCATGCACCAGCAGTAACACTGGGCACAGAGGGAGGACAATTTATCTTCTCTTTCTCCACAGTCTCCTTATTTCTCTGCTGAAGAGAGGATGGTCCACACATCAGCAGGTGGACCAGTGAGAGGACTCCCTCCATACCCTAGTTAGACTAGGATCAGCCTGGACTAGGTAGACTAGACAAAATGTGAGAAAAATCATAGCATGCTGAATCTTAACAGAACCTGACTTTTAATGAGTTGTTCAAATCCATAGAAGTGATGTCCACCATCTGTTATAAAAAATGTGCAATATTCTTCATGCCACTTAACTGGTTCTGAACACTGTGTGGGAGAACATGGGAGAAAGATTAAAATAGGCTAGGAGGATTTCATAACATTTTGTGGCATCTCCTCTCAGTAGAGTAAATTGCACTGTCAGTCTACTGCAACTCTTGACATGCTTGCATTTTTATGCTGCATTCCTAAAAAGTCACAAGGAATGACACATGCCATTGGGTCAAATTCATATTCACACAACAGTAGCACACATTCATACTGCCACTAGCAGAAATCACAGCAGCTTTTCCACTGATATTCAAGATAATCTGCAGGAACTGGAATCAGGGGAAATAGGACTGGAGAGCTCTAAGTCAAATACAGTCAGCTGAAAAAGAAGGACTTATATTTCTTCACTGATGAATCATATTATTTCAGAAATACAAATTTAAGTGTCAGCTGGACATTGTGATCCCTTGATTCTAAGGAGGTACAAGTAAAGAATCAGAACACTGAATTATGATTCAGATTCATTTTATCCTGCTTTGAGTGCTCTCCATTCTCTTGTACACAATCAGCTAAACCTGCCCAGTAGAGGAAAGCTTAAGAGCTGAATTATTCCTTTTCCTCTTGTGCCGCACACCCAAATCTGTATTGCCTGCATCTTGCAGGCAGCTGAGAAGATCACTTTGGGTAGTGGTGAAACCCACTTTGAATTATTTTGGGTGGCCTGCCTAGAGCCACAAGCGAGTAGAGCACTGTCCATCCTCTGGTATGCAATCAGCTCCACTTGTCCAGCATAGGGAATCTCCAGAGAGGTATAAAAGTAACATCTTCTGTTAGGACCCAGTTTATCTAAGCATAATTCCTAAAGGTTAGGCAGAGTAAGACAGTACTACAGACTGCTTCTATAGATTCCTTCTACAGCCAAAGGGCAATTCCTCTCTAGAGCTGCATGCCTATGGTGCAGAAAGAAGTGACCTCTCCTCCAGGAGTGTCAATTTTTGCACTGAATTTTAACAGCCTGTACTAGGAACTCAACATTTAAATACATAAGTTTAGGCAAGACTTCTCTTAGCCAGTCTGTAAGGTCTCTCTTTCCCAGCTGCTCTAGAATGATTCTAGGGGGTGGAAACATGACAAACAGTGGGCTTTTATCACACAAATCTCTCCCACCAGTGGATAAGCCTTATCAGAGAACCTATAGACTGCTGGTCTCCTGCATCCCAAGTAGCTAACCAAGGACATTTATGAAAATTTTAGATTTCATATAGTCATGAGCTTGTGTAAGCGTATGAGTCTATATAAACCAGGAGTTGAAGGAGAACCACATAAATGTCAAGATCACATACTAAGACTCTCCTCTGTTGTGCAGGTGTAACTTGGACAATGGGAGTATTGGCAAGTATTTATAGAAGAAAGGGATTCCAATATTCTACTTGGTTATTTTCCCCTTCTTTAGAAAGGTATAAGAAAATGCTTCCTCTGCTTTTCCTTAGACATGAGATGACAAAAAAAATCTGAAACTCTGCTATCTTCAGCATTGTTTAAAGATGAGAAATGCAAGGAACATGTCAGCATGAGGGAGACAGTAGATGCAGAACATAAACTGAGCACAGAAAGACTGAAAACATTTTTCTATGTCTCTTCCCCCAAGTAAGCATGGAAGTGCTTACAAGGCACTCATTATGGTGTGACAACAGGCCAAAGTATTGCCAGAAGGTAGAGGGAGGTGATGTTTTCCCTCTACTCAGCACTGATAAGGCCATATATGGAGTGCTGTGTCCAGTTCTGGGCTCCTCA